>NC_141155.1:107895260-108085260 GCF_053477565.2 Lygodium microphyllum | reverse complement strand
GACTTCCGGAACTTACAACCAAAATAATACAGTAGTAAGATAAGATGCATATGGTGCAATGGCTTCTAGCTTTATAAGGACCTTTTAACGCTTTCAAAATAACGGCTGGCTATCTTATTGACCTAAAAATGAGGCCAGATACACACCGGGCTATGGACGGATGCAAGGTGGAAAAAGAGGCGTCTGCTACCCTACGTGTCAAAAGGCCATTCGGCCCGATTTTTGCTGATGGCAGACACTTCTGGGCGGGGGATCTCCCCCGTCCCGAAATTCGAGCACGCCCAATGTACAAGACGACAACACCTTTCTCCAAAAAGTGGCTTGTGGGATTGACATGAATTAAACCCCCACCAATCTCCTCACACTTCTCCATCATTATCATTGGGCCAACCCCTTTTTGGTGTAATATGTGGGTGCAATTTAGTGTGTAAACAAAGTAATGAACAACTTGCACCTCCTATCTGTCCATAGCCCCGGTGTGTAACGGGCCTGAGTTTTCGGTTTTGAATTTGGAAGGGAAACTGGTTTCGAGCTGAAAGGCATGTGACCCGAAATCAATTTAACTACATTCTCGTTGAGAGTTTGGAGAGGGAATCTGGTTTGACGTTGAAAGGTCAGGTGAACCGAATCGGTTTCCAAAACTTCTCAAATCGGTTGCGCATTACTGGAAAAACAAATAGAAAACTGCTCAAATCCGTGACAAACAGCTACTGGTTTCGGCCCCACGAGAGCAGCTCGACATTCTCCTGTGACTCCAGCTGTCAGTCCAGCATGGACTGACGCAAAAAATGGGCTTCCATGGATCACTTGTCTTCGGTGTAGCGCGATTGTCGTCTTCATTCTGTCAGACATTGGCTTGCAATCCGGAAACCTTCGATGGCCGCGAGCTCTTCAACCTCCTGTGCTGCGCTCCATGGCAGCTCCTGCACAGGCTTTTCATGCGCTTCACACTCCGCTTCAATAGAGCCCTTCACGAGCTTTGAAGGTACGTCTTATTGCTTGCCAGGCTATCTCGTATTCCTCGATCTGAATTGTGTTTTGAATTCTGGTGAGGTCGTACTGAACCGCTTAGGCTGATCACCAGCATCATGACTATAACGATAGAGCCTTCTGATGTTAGTGATTCGGGGACTAGAATTAGTACGACACAGACTTTAATTCAATTCTGATGAGGTCGTCTCTAACCGCTTAGACTGATCACTAGTTTCATCATCACGATATACCTATCTGATGTCAATGACTCGGAGACTGGAATCAGTATGACACGGATATCAATGTTGTGAAAGCAAGGCTCTTCAAACTGTCAAGGCTGTGAAAGTGAGGCTCTCCGAACTGTCAAGCCAAGACAGTGGGTTTTGGGAGTTTTTCACGAGCCATGACTGACACAGTGTGATTTCTTATGGTTGTTCACATCTGACACTACAAATCACAGAGTCAAGATCAGCATAGATTTGTATATAGGAATGATGTTCCAATATCTGGTAATTTACCTGTTATGCATTCAATTCCCAATGATAGTTTGAATGCCATCCCACTTACCATGGCACTCTTAACTGTCAGTGATGATTGGAGTGGATGAATGCCAGGGGATGTGTTGATGATGGCTTGATTAGTGTCAGACAGAGCCAGGCAGTGTGAAAACAGCTAAATGCAGCAATGTTGATGATGTGGCATCTGGATGGGTGCTGCAGCCAGCAAAATGTAGCCAGATGATGACACAGGCAGACTGTACGATGCCATCAGCTGTCTATGCAGCAGATATTTAGTAAAAGCAAGCTGGCAGGCAATAAACAGCAGTAAACTTAGGCTGTATCATGACCAAACAGGCTGGAAACAGGTCGCCAGTTACAGGATAGGTCAAAATAGCAGTTGCCAGCAGTAGAGAAGGGCTGAACAATAGTCACCAGCAGTCTAGGAGTGTGGACAACAGAGTTTCAATACCAGCAATTTGCAAAAACGACCTAAGGCTGAGAGGTGGGCTGCCTGTCCATTTATAGATGGTTGGGTCCTCCCAAGCTAAGCCATTGGAGACAAGGAAAGCGCATTCTAAGGTACATTGCAAGTATTTTGAAGTATGGCATCTCATACACTAGAGGTGATGAGAGCAGTTTGATTAGCTACTATGAAGCTATAGATGTTTAAGCGGGTTTTCTAATCAAACAAAAGAAAGCCATGGGAGGCAAGGAAAGTGTATTCTAAGGTACATTGCAGATATTTTGAAGTATGGCATCTCATACATTAGAGGTGGTGAGAGCACTTTTATTTGCTATTGTGATTTAGATTGGGCAGGAGAACAATAACAGGTTATTATTGGAGTTGTCGCCTATTGTCCTCTACACCTTAGGTGGCTGTGCATTAGCTTGGTGACCAGCTGCCTTGTGTTTACTACTGCATTCAGCTTGGCGATTGTTCACATTGCTGTGTTTGGCCCTTCTAGCTTCCGCCCTGCACTTTGTTGCTCTCTGTCACCATCATCTTCATCTTTTCATACACTTCTCCACCTTCATTCACTCCTATATCATGTATGGATATTACTACTTCTCAATCTTTTGAGTTTACTTTCTCTTTTTTGCAAGATATTGGTGATGCTCATGATGAAGGAACTCTTTAAACTAAGTTTCGATTCAGTAGCCTTGAAGAGGATAGATTTTTCCAGTTGCACTCAAGAAAAGGTAAACAAAAGTTGCAAGAATCCCTGGTGAGTGCCCCTTCTTCATCTTTTCCTTCAGCTTCAAAGGTAAATAAAAGTTGCGAGAGAATCTATGGTGAGTGCCCCTTATTTGGTATCATAGTTTTTCTCCATAGCATTACCTAGTGGGCCTTTTGGTCATTTTGCTGTATCTTAGGTGACTGTTGGACAAGGCTTACGTGTCCTGGTGCCTCCACCTCCACCGGCACTTTATGGACACATTCATGTTCTAGTGCCTCTACATCAATCGTCACCTATTTGGCATTTTTAGTCTATTTCTGTCTATCCACTTCTCCCTTCTACTTATCCTCCTTCACTACCTCCTTAATTATCTTATTCCACTTATCCGTCACCTTATGATTCTTTCTCCTCATCAACCAAACATGGCTTTAATGACAATACTTGTTTTAATGGGTTAAAATTCACTACTTGGTTAAACCTGATAAGACATGCCCTTGACTCAGAATCTATGGGATCTTGTGCAGGGGTTGGAACTTCAACCTAATCCCATACTTGTTACATAAGAGATTGTGCTTATGGAAGGCTAGGAATACCTCCGCTATTGTTGAGTTGATGCAAAGTCTATTACTTGAATTTCATTCACAGCTTCAGCATTTTGACTTAGTATTTGAGTGTTGGGCACATTTGACTGACCTCTATGTGGCTTGGGATAGGACTTGTTGCATCAATTTGGATCATGAGCTCCAAAACTTTAAAATCACTGACTGGGATGACTTGAAAGTCAAGTTGGCCAAGTATCGGTGCCTTCTTGTTGAGTTCTCTACCATGGGGGCTGCTAAGTCCTTGGATGACTAGGTCACATTATTTCTTAATAAGTTGTGAAAGAAATATTCCCATTTTGTGTAGTAGGTGATCTCATAGCCCACTATGTCCACATTCTATGAATTTGAGTATTAGCTATTTTGTTACGCTAGGCTGTTCAATTAGTTTTATAGTTTGATCTTTACAGATGTGGCTCTTGTTGAGACCAGCCTTCCTTCTCAGATAGGGTGGTAAAACTTGATCAAGTACGTAATTACAACAATTAATAATTGAGCATAAATTGAAATGCATACATTACCTTAACAATCTTGGACAATAGACACTTGGTTGGCCCCAAAGTTGATTGCCACTTTCGGTATTTCTTTATCTTTAATTGCTAATGGACAATGTACAAGTTGAGATTCCACAATTTGTTGATCCAAAAGCCCCTTGGTGTACATACAATTAGCAAGCAAGTTGGCCAATTGCCCCTTGATTTTCACCCAAGTTTTGCATAAATGGAATTATCAATTGGCCAAATGCTACCCCAATTTACATTTGATGGCCTGGCATTTAAAATCCTTGTTGATTCCATGAAATTTAGGTGTTGATTTTAGTATACGATGCCTATTTTTGTTGGCATGGGTCCCAAGGTGGTTGTCAAACCCTAACTTCTAGAGAAATTTAGGGTTTACAGTAGAAATTCTCCTGCTGACCACCAAATTTGACTAAGATTTGCTGAGAATGGTTGAGAACTTTTGAGAAATTATTGGAGAAGGTGAGAGAAAGCCAAGATGAGAGAGATCTGATTATCTTCATGAGAAAACCCTAAAATCTGCTTGCTACCTACTCTAATCTACATTCAATGTAGTCATGTACTACCAAGCACCTCCAAAATGCTGTCACCTGATAAGCAATGCTATTGCTAGCCCCTGGAAGGTGCCTCCCTATTGTCCCTGGATGGCCGTCTTTTGTAACAAATTGTTCTCTGATGAGAAAATGGACTAGCGGCTCTCTCTCTCTCTCTCCCCCCCAGTTTGTAAACTAAGTGAATGGTTGAGACCCAGCCCCCAAAACGTTTTCTCAGTTTGCATGGGCATTTTTGCGAAGTAGTAGCCTTCTAAACTAATTTTTCAGCATTATCCAGTCATTTAATTAATTTTTAGAATGAAATCATTCTGAAAATTAATTTCAGCTCTTTTGATCTTGCCCAAAATTAAATGTGCTTATCCATAATTAAATTGGCTAGGCCATTTGCAACTTGGAGTGGTTCCTAATCTTTGTTGATTCTTAGACTGGCATTAATTAATTAATTAATGCTAGTTCGTAGTGTCACCACTGACACTTATCGGCTAAACAACTATGCTAGGGTCAAAATTGACACCAAGTGACCCCCGAAGCCAAGCTGACATAACTTATCACAACTTTTGTCTTTGACATCCACTGCATCCTTGGGGTCCTTGGTGTATTACCATGAAATAACTACCATGTGCATCACATGTGCTAAACAATCTTGCACATTTGATTAATAACTTAATCAAATGTTATTAGCAAGATTAAAGCATCTTAAAATTTCACATCCCTACGACAGACCTCTCCCTTGAGATCCTTGCAATTATCCTTGCTTGCACTACATTGTGCCAAAGAAAAAGCATATTGCATTGGAATTTCCACAAGGCATCACAGTCACAACATTGATCATTGTTGTCCAACCATGCCATATGCCCCAAACCTGCTGAAAGTTTCCAACCACATAAACATGATATAAATCTGAAATACAGTTGAGAACTGTTGCTAGAAACCCATTGGATGCATCCATAGCTCATGTTTCTCAAGTGTTTTGACTTCACAACCATAATGCATAAACCATGGCTGAAACTATCAATGGCATTTATTAACATGTTGTTATCCATGGAACCAACTGTAAACCATTGAAAACTAAGCATAATTTGATCATAAATTGATCACTTGCTGATTTGAGAACTGATCATAAACTATTGCAAATGTGACTTCAAACTGATTGCAAAAACTAATCTGTAATCGATGCAAAAACTGATCGCAAAGTGATCATAAATCGTTCTCAAACAGATAAAAAACTAAGTTGAAACTTATCAGAAATTGATCTCAAAATTGAGGCGAAAACTCATGCCCAATTAATCATGAATTGATCCCAAAGTGATGCAAAGGTATAGTCTTAGAGCCGTGGTAACAATCATACTCATTTGCATACATCTCATAGTGACTAGTATACTAAGTAGAGATCCCATGGCAGACATACTGTCAACACAGTACTTTGGATGCATGTTGAATATATCTAAGATCCACTACATACGAGAGCTGTCCACGACTAGAGGAGTGGAAGTACTACCTCCCCCTTGAGTATTAGGTAATACTTCGGATCCCTGGATCCCTGCTTTGCTGAACCTCACTGATGAAGTTGCAATTATTGAGGATGGTCTGCCAAGTCATCCTCTTCCATCCATTTTGCATCCATTGGTGAATATTTTTGAAACTTCACCAAACATCTCTTGGCAACTTTACCTCTAAGCTTTCTTTCCTTATGTGATTTACTCACATACCAAAATCTCATCGAGCTTCTCAACCTTAGGGTGAATTTCAGCAGTCATATACATCACCATGAAAAGGCCTCAACAAACTAACACGAAAGGCATTGTGAATCCATCAATGCGGAGGTAATTTGAGCAAATGTGCCACATCACTAATCTTTTCCAACACGTGGAAGGGCTCATAGTATCTCTACTTAACTTTGGATATAGTCTCTCTCTTCCTTTCATCTTTTGGAGCCTTGCCTTTTCAAAATGTAGCAATACATAATCGCCCTCTGTAAACTGCAAAGCACGTCTATGGTGATCTGTAAGAAGTAGTGTAGCAATGGAAGAGTAAACATAAGCTGTAATAAACAGTTGAAACACGAGACAAAAGAGAAAAGGAAAGAAAGAACACAATATAGGTGTGGGCACCTGTATCGGCTCCTCTATCCATGGGACCTCCAGTTGGTGAACTGATCAATTGAGGAGGAGGAGGAGCCGAGAATAAATAGGCACAAATAATGTCATAAAATATGTTAGGTCGGCCAGCAATAAATGTCCAATATGACCATAAAATGATACAATAAAAAATGCCTAAATAACCTAAATAATGTGCCTGAGCCTCTGTAGCTCAGACTCACACATTAGTTGACATATATGCTAACTCCCTCTCTTAGATTATGGGTGATTGGACACAATACAATGGTACAATGAGAATGAATCATAAACCATACAATAGAGAACCACCCAGTAGAACCATGGATACCCAAGCAGTGGGTGATCAAACCACCACCAAGGTGCCTCGGAGAGAACTTGATGTCGAAGTCGATTGTGCCAGCTCTGGAAAATAGAGAAGATCACAACATATCTCCGTCTGTCCCAATGTCTCTAAGTAGCATACATGACCATCCGATCAAAATTACCTCTGGAACATACATGACCATGAATTCCTTGCCTTTGGTCAGACTGCCAAAATGTCCCCTCATGTGTGAGCTCTAGACGAAACCCACCCGCTCTCTGTCAAAGAACCGGTCCATCATGAACGTGGAATTTGGATGTCAATCCTAGCTCCAGGATTTGTACTTGCTAGACCTTAGTCGATGCGCTAGGGATATTCCTCTCTGGATCCTGTGCATCTGTGTAGAGATATAGATTAGGCACGGCTGCCCCATCTCACCACCCTCTCACACTCCCTCTTTGGCATTGGAGAGTCGTGAGGGATGACCTCATCACCACCACCAGAAAGCAGCTGAGGAAGGGGCCACCAAGCCCTTCCCTTGGACTTCACCTTGGCTAGAGGATCTGAGTCGGAATCTGAGGCAAATGATGGCTCGTCGGAGGAGTCCGCATCCCGCTTCGTCTTCTACTCCTTTTTCTTCCTGGAAGCCGCTAACTCTTTGCAATCCTTCCATAAATAGCCCTTCTTGCCATAGTGGTAACACTGAGCCTTTGACTTCTTCGTCTGTGAATCCCTCTTTGAAGCTGCAAGAGAGGATTTAGAAGAGAAGTAGAGAAGAGAAGGTATTTGGAGAGGGAACACAACCAAAACATGAGCACTGATTGCAAAAAACAAGAGTTCACATACAGTATAACCCAAAATCTGACCAAAAGAAGACAAAAGCTGCTGCAAAAAATCAAAAAATCAGTCAAAAAATTGCCAAAACAGCTTGAAGGTATAGTCGCCCAGCTAGGAAGGAGGTAGGAACACCAAAGCGTAGGCTGAGTACTGCCACAAATAGGCTGGAAAACTGTCACAGCAGCCTGAAAACTGAAAACGCAGGCAGTAGAGGGACTGTGGATTGCAGACGATGGCAAATTTGAAGAAAACGCAGGTTAAACAGGTCGCCTGCATGGAGCAACAGTCACCTGATCAGCAAGGGTGAAAACAGTTCTGAAATCAGCAAGAAAACACAGTAGGAGCACAAATCTTGAAATTTGATACCATGTCAGAAGTGGTACAGCAATGGAAGTGTAAACGTAAGCTGTAATAAACTGTTGAAACACAAGACAAAAGAGAAAGGGAAAGAAATAACACAATATAGATGAGAACTCAGATGTATGCTCGAGAAATGGTTCCGTATATTAGACACGAGATTGTCGCATACAATAGTGAGTCACTGGCTGTGTGGGCACCGGCATTGGCTCCTCTCTCCACAGGACCTCTAGGTGGTGAACTGACCAACTGAGAAGGAGGAGCCAAGAATAAATAGACATAAATAATGCCATAAAATATGTTAGGTTGGCCAGCAATAAATGCCCAATATGACATTAAAATGACACAATAAAAAATACCTAAATAACCTAAATTATATGCCCAAGCCTTTGTAGCTTAGACTCTCACATGAGCCCACATATCTGCTAACACGATCAATTGCCTTTTGTTGCTTTTCCTGTGATCTTTGTGCATACTTATCTTTGCATAGGTTGCATCCAAGTTTTTCACATAACGGTTAGTCTCAAAGATCTTATCCTTAGTCTGCAAGATAGGTGGTACCTTCTTGCCACCCTCAACCACCTCAAATGGAGCTTTGCTAGTGGAACTATGCACTATATTGTTGTAAGTAAACTCAACTAAGGGCAAATACTACTCCCACTGTGTCTTGTGGTTTGAGACATAGCACCTCAAAAGATCTAACAATATGGAATTTGCTTTCTCAAACTGATCATCTGTCTACGGATGGAACGATGATGAGAATTTTAGTGTGGTACCTATGTTCTCAAACAACCCCTTCCAAAATAAACTAGTCATCTGAGGGTCTTGATCACTGATGATCGACTTTGGCATGCCATGATACTTAAAGCTATGTTGCAAAAACAAGTGTGCCATATGATCAACCTTTATTTTCTTCCTCATCGGAATGAATTGGATCTGTTTGCTAAATGTGCAGATGATAGTATCCCATCATTCCTTGTAGGTGTCCTAGGAAGCTAAAAAATAAAGTCCCTTGCAATGCTTTGTCAAAAGTCTATCTAAAAGAGGCAAGGGTTGTGACAAGCTTGATATCTTTTGCCTATCATGTTTTACCTTTTGACATTCAATGCATGTCTTGTCAAATTACTCTACATCATGCCTCAAAGGTGGCCAATAAAAGAAATGCTCCATTGCCTTGACTGTGGCATAAATAGCTTTGTGTCTTGCATATGAGGAGCATGACTTTCAGTGAACTCTAGGCCTCAACTGCTTTGTGACACAGTCGTCCATGTATCATTATAAATCCATCTCTAAGCACAAAGTGCTCATGTCTTTGGCCATTACAAAGCTGATCATAAATATTAGTGAAGTCCGAATCAACAACACATTGCTCTTTCATGGCATCCAACTCAATGTGATAAACCATATTGACGGTTGAAATTTGTGGCTTACGTGATAGTGCATCAGCCACAACATTCTTTTTACCATCAATATATATAATTTGAAAATGAAACATAGAGAGAAAATTCACTTATCTCATGTGCTTCTCTGACAACTTTGTCTACGTCAAAAAGTATCTCAAAGTTTGATGATTTGTTTGCACTGTAAAATCAGCCCCTAACAAATAATATTTCCACATAGATAGTGCATGAATTACCGCCAATAGCTCTTTCTCATAGACCTGCAAATTCTTCTCTGCACTGTGGTGGATTTGACTCTCATAAGTCACAACACGGCCATCTTGCATAATGTTGGGTGATAAGTCCCTTTGGGTGTAAAGTCCCATTAATCTGTGTGTGTATAAACTTACAGGTGTGAACACACCCTTATTTGTACCCTAGCATATAAATACATTTTTATTCTTTGTGTACCATAATACTAACTGATATATGTTAACCCTCAAACGAACGAAGGTGGAAAATCCGGAAAAGCTAAAGCAGAAGACAAAGACAAAGGCCAAGGCAAATAGAAACGGAAGACAAAGATGCACAAGGAGAAGAGTTCTAAATAAGGGAGAAAGGCGCACAAGGAAAAGCGCAAGTCAAAACTTTTGTAAAAGAGCGTAAGCGCATCATGGCTTAATTCAAGGAGCGCCGGGCTCTCACCCGTGCAATTTGTAAATATAGATGGGCGGTGGAAAGGAAGCTAGGAAGATAGAAGGACAATGGAAAAAAGGGCCTAGGCTATGGCCGGCCATGTAAAAAGGGGAAAAGGGGATGACTGCCCAAAAGGGATTTAGGGTTTTGTATATAAAGTTGAAAAGTGAATGAGAAGCTCATTCTTGTGTGTGGCCAAAAGTGGCTCTCCTCTTCTTCTTCTTCTTCTTCTTGTTGCTTGCTTGAGCTTGTGCTTGAGAGAGGGAGTGTGAGAGTGTGAGGGAGTGAGTGTGTGAGGGTGAGGGACTGAGGAGAAGCTCTCCATCTTCTCCTCTCTTTTTCTCTTCTCTTCTCTTCTCTTGTCTTGTTCGTGGCAATGGAGCTTGGAGCGTGGAGCTTGAGGATGGAGCTTGCTTGAAGCTTGCACTTGAATCGTGGAGCTACCGGAGTGCGCGGGAGAGGAGGTAACTCGAACGGCATCAAGGTAAGCTCACTACACCCGTAAGGTAGGCATTGCGTGTCGGCTATGTGAGAGGTAGCCATTAGTGCTCGGCTTGGAACGCTTGAAACAATAAGCGGTCCGAGGGTCTCGGCGGTCGAGTGAAAGCTCCCATATTTTGGTTTCGTTGCCGGGACCAACGGATTCAAGCCTTGAGCGCTTGCGCGTTTCGAATTGAGCATTGAAGTAGGGTTTTCCCCGAACCGGTGCTTGAGATAGGTAGGAAGTGAGGGGGTTGAAGATGGTATTCAATCTCCTTGATAAGTAGGTTTTTTGCTTTCTTGAGATTTATGTTGTGGAATGGAGTAGTGTAGGTATTTATTTTGTGATTTGGATGCGTTTAGGATATGAAAAAAACAAAGAAAAAAAGAAGCAAACAGTAGGGTTTTCTATTGCTGTATAACAGGCTAAAATAGGGAAACAAGGGACCAGATCCAAGTTTCTGGGTGAGACAGGGACAGGAAACTGGCTGTGAGGTTCTGCAGTGCTGGGACCTTAAGAGGCCTGGGAAGCTAGGACAGACCTTATTTCTTTGGTTGGCCTTGTGTGAGAGAGAGAGAGCTTTTGGTTCACAGGACGAGGAAGCGCTACCCCGATTTCTAGGCGCTAGCGATTCGTGCTGCTCCAGGTGAGTCTGGTGTTTTCCAATAGTGCTCTAATCAGATCTAGGAAGTCTGTGGTGATTGCGTGCAGCAGACAGTAAGGAGAGGTCAAACGCGCCGGAATCGCGGCTCAAACGCGCGAAAATCGCACCCGCCGCTGACGCAGTCGAACCAACTCGCAGTGGTCCGATTCCCAGAATCGGACCACCCGAGTTCTGGAGTCGGACCGTCCGACTTCCAAAATCGGACCGTCCGATTGAGAGTGAGTCGGACCAGTTTGGTCCGATTCCCAGAATCGGACCAGCCCGATCGGACGTGCCACGTGGCACTCGGACCACTCAGATTTGGACCAACCCATCCGACTTGGACACTCGGACCAGTCTAAAATCGGACCAACCCATTCGACTCCCAGAATCGGACCACCCTGTCCGGTCCAATTCCCAGAATCGGACCACTTTGAAAATCGAACCACTTTTTAATCCGACTCCTAGAATCGGACGTGACCAAAATCGGACCACTGGTCCGATCGGACCCACCCAAAATCGGACGTCCGATTCTAATAATCGGACTCGTGAAAATCGGACATCTGAGAATCGGACAGAAAACTGTCAAAATCGGACACGTGTCTAGAACACAAATTTTGATACATCTAAACCCTGAGATTGACCCCCAAGGCTACATAGAGTTGAAGGCACATCACAGATCCATAACCGGGCTAAAATTTAGAGCACGTAGTCCAAAATTTGGCTATAAACGGTCCTCCAAATTGCATATGGCATCTACCGTAACGGCCCTGCGGGCCGGGGGGGATTGCCCCCCCCTGGACCCCCGCAGAGGGGTCTCTGCCCCTCCGCACCTCCCCCAAGTAGGTTGGAGAGAAAACGCGCGACGTGACAAGTCCTCCAAATTAGACCCTAGTGTAGTAAGGGCTCTATACGAGCATGGATTTTCACTTGCAAAAGAGCAACCAAAAGCCCATACCCAAACAGAGAGAAACAGAGACCCTAGAACATCAATGGGCCAATCTAGCCATCAAGGGCAAAAAGGCCACACCATGAGAATACAAAGACATTGTGTTCAGACCACGTTTAGTCAAGGCAAAATGCAACATCAGCAAGCTACAAATGCCAAGATGACTAGACATGACACTCTTGATGAGAGATGTACCTTGAGCAACACTGCACAGAAAACCCAAGACATTGGTGGAGAATCCACGTCTGGTCATGCAAGTGGGGACTCAAGGGCATCTGTCAGAAGGCTTAAGTTTATGAGCCAAGACCCAGAAGATGAAGACATAGTACCACCTGCTTATCTTAGGGTCAAACTCACCGCAAAAAGAGAGCATACAATTGATGCTCTGATTGATGAAGGAGCAGATTTTAACATCTTGACCTATGAATCCTGGACCCTACTAGGCTAACTAGAGCTCACTCCGACTAGTGCAACTCTTAGCCCTTATGGGGGACACCCACAAGCACTCATAGGGAAGTGCCAAATCCTTGCGACAATTGAAACGGAAAGCTTGTCTATCATATTTCATGTTCCTCCAAACAGTGCTAGTTGCGGGAAAGAAACCCTCCTAGGAAGACCCTTTAAAAAGGCGACCAAGTGTGAGGCCGACTATGTAGCCCAGAGGATACATCTGATACTACCGGGTGTGAGGATAGTCACAACCTTTAGCAACGGTGACCTCATCAAACCTCAAGGGAAAGGCAAGGAAGGTGCTGACGTAATAGTCAAGCTTACTAACGAGAGGAAGGACTTGTTGGAAAACCTGATACAAGCACAGGTCGAACAAGAAGAACCAGTGAGTGAGGCCAGGCGTGAAAAAAGAAGGTCAAGAGACAATGCCGAGGAAGGGCTTTGGACTTACAAATATCGTAGAAGACCCCAAAAGAAGCCCGAGCCTTATAGACGCAGGCATCGATGGAGAGTTAGCACAACGCCGCGATGGATATCCAAAGCGTTGCTTCATGCTCAAGGGTATTATGCAGGCAACCAATGGATTTGGGTATCAAAACCACCTGTCAAACCACTTCTGTCAGAAGCCCCAATTATGTCCAAAGCAAAGAAGCGTAGGAGGAGATCTAAACGAAAAACCAAGTCTCGAGTCGACAACAGTGGAGTGACTGAGCCCCTCATGGTCGAAATCAAGAAACCAAACGGGACCAATTAGAGGGTAGATCCTCAGCCTAGCGTGCTTGACAAGCAGATATCAGATGTAATCGTTGAGGATACACACAAGCCACTAGTGCCCAAGGAGCCTTTGATTCCCCAAGAGGATAGCAGGCATCATAGGCACAACATTGCTCAAGGCAAGGTTGAATGCTCAACAAAGCAAATAGCAAAATCATCTAACAGCCACGAGCAAATCTCCCAGCTAGAGTCAAAACCACTTAGGAGTCCCAAGTCTCCTGCACCTTCTTCCCCTAAACGGACACAGGAAGCACAACAGTCGTCAAGAGCGGCTACTCAATCCCAATCTCTACCTACATCAAAGCTTCCAAATGCCCAAGAGGCAGGACACGACACCACCCTTAGCTCTCAACCCAAGGATATGCCCGAGCTACTTAATGCGACGAGATCAACTCATGTTCGATCTACACAGATGAGTGCTCAAAGGGCAACAAAAGACACGACCACTTCTGATCTGCCTAAGGACTTGACACCGCAGTCCACCAAGGGTAGCCAGCCCACTAAACCAGCTGCTATTACTTCCAATCAGGGATCACAGCAGTCACAGCCCTTGGCCATGACAATGCCCCGTGCGGAACATGTCCTTAGTCGTTTATATGTGGAGAAGGTGTCACAACCAACTTCATTGACAACTCCAGCACTTCCAAAGTGCTAAAGCCTAGGCTGGAGGAGTTATACGCAAGGGAGTTGGCTAAAGATCTAGACTCTCCGAAAAGGGAGGTAGTTGTGCTCTCACAACCTAGAGAGGCTATTCAGCAGGCCACAGCCATGTCCCATAAGGACACACTAGGGAAAGAGAATGCTGAGGCCCGGCCAAGCACATCAACGGCCGATGTAGCCCAGGGTCCTGAGACGTTAGATGTACCTGCGCTGACCAAGAAAAAGAGGAGGAAACAACGAAAACAACAACAGTTGCAAGTGGTTGTGGACCCCAAGAACATTGAGACCAAGAGCGCCGGAGAGCCGATGAATAAAGCATCGAGTCCATCCACGAATGAGCCCACTAATGCCTCTTCTAATAGCGGTGAAACCTCAGACACATCCGTGTGCTCTGAAAAACCAAAGCAGTCGTTGCCATCAACGGCTTCTGTCAACACTCAATCCACTGACAATAGAACCCACATCGACCAATCAAGAGTGGGTACAACACGGTCACAACTAGTGACGAACTCACACTAGTCACATCCAAGAAGAACCATAATGCAACAACGAAGCCTCTAGAGAAACAAGGAAACCCCAAGAGCATGAGCAATCCTGGTGTTGACCAATCTTGCTCATATAGGCCTGAACCCCCACATATGCTAAAGCCCAGGCAAACTCCTAGAACCTTGCATGAGATGGCAACTGAGCAAGCCCTCGCTGAACATAGAAGTGTCGTAGAATGCTTAACTGAGTTGGATGCTAAGCTCAAAGCGTTTGCACGTATCTACGTCCTTGAGGACATGGGCGCATGCCCTAAGGAGCAGCTTGAAGAATACTTGCCATTCCCCTTATCTTGGGAAGAGCAAGAACATCTTGACGAGCACTATAACAAGCTCTTACATGAACGCGTGCAACTCATCTCTGACGAGGAGGCTAACAAACTGCGCTTAACCGTCACGTTCAATGAAGTGCTCTGCCGACCGAATCTCATAGACATAGAGCAACTAAAGCGATTATCAGAGGACCCAAGTCAATTTGAACAGCGTTGGTGTGAACACCGCGTTGCAATGGCCGAACTAGGGGCTCAGATCATGACAGTCTTTGAGGAGCGATTGGCCAAATGGCGATCTCAAAGAGACCCAATCTATGTGGCACCAACTTCCCTTCGAGTGCTGATTGACATTCGGGGTACGGATTTAGCTGGAACTAGCCAAGAGAATGCTCTGTTTGATAAGGTTCTCACTGAGGAGGAGTTACATATTGCTAGTAGACTCGGACAAGGTTCCATGTTGCTCGATGTGGCAAAATATCTATTGGTACTAAGTAAGCTGCTACGAGTGCTGGATGCGTGTGCCACGCTCCAGTACAACCCGGAGTTCTACAATTGGTTCTTATTCTCGTGAAGTGACATTATGTATATAAATAAACACTGATTCTTGTGTCACCTTGTATAAACAATATCAACACACACAAGTAATGATAGTCAAGCGCAGGCAAAAGAGTTGGGTCTGACAGGCTAAGCTCCTCAAGTCCTCTTCTCATCACACATTTAAAAGCCGTGTGACCATTCCCACCTCCAAGTGAAGGGCATGCAACCCACATTACCGCCATAGGAGGCCTTGACCAACAACACTGATGTTGTAGACAGGGTGTAGTCTCTTTCTATACACCTTCCCATTTTGGTCTACCCTTCCGAGGATGTGCTCTATCCCACTCCATGACAACCAGTCCACACAACTTAGCATAAGCCGATATCGGCTAATGGCTGGAGGCAAACCGAACATCATCATGGGGGCCATCCCTTTACGACGAAACACTGCATGCCTCACCCCTCCCCTTCTTGTCACAGGCGCTTGATAAACCACACTAAAATCCCTTCCATGCGAACAGTTGTATCCTGTATCAAGGTCTAACCCTTGGATTGCATCTTGCAGGCTTCCAGACGGAACATATGGAGAACCATGGACATTTGGCATGCAAAGACGCTCTTCACAAACGACGGGAGCACGTGGCACGCGCCCCTCCACCGGAGGGCTATGTGCCCACCATCAAGAGGTATGCCAAGAAGCGAGGCCCTAAGCGCCACTGTCCAGGGCGAAGGCCGAAGAATCCTCGAGTCAAGAAAGCCAAGACTTAAAACGCGCAACAGGTGGCAGCACTAGTGGCATGAACCCCCAGTTCACGCCCGGGCCCCAGATGCTCAAGGGCAAAAAGGGCAGCTTGGGAAAGGGAAGAATTCAATGAATTGTTTAAAGATATTCTGGAAACGGTAGCGGCCCGGGACTACACCATTCATGTCCTGGCCGACATGTTCTCTACCCAACCCCACAGGAGCCCCAATCAACTGGCCACCCAGACTCGCCCCACTTTGTACAAATAGAGTAGCCCCATGTAGTATAAAGGGCTCATCAAATGCTACCTGGCCATAACTTTTTGTCTTTAAATGGTTAAGTGTTGACATGTCCTTGAATTGTACGAAACTTTCATATCTGCGTTTAATGTATTTCACATCTTTTGCAAAGAAAAAGCTAATTAAGCGCAGGTGATAAATGTCCAAATCAACACCATAGAATTCAGATAAGTGGTGTCTCCTTGCATTGCACTGGTTTATTATAGTTGCAGCATATACCATGCATGTACTCTCATGATGCGATAAGTGGATACAGGATGAGACAGATCTTTGGGTGAAAGTGTTCAACGCCCGATCACCGCAAGACCATCGATCCTCCAAGGAGTTGTGGCAAAGCCACGCTGCTGAAATCACGAATCACCCTTGCCAACCACCCACATTGCATGGCCCAAAACACATTCCTGGGTCACGCTCCCTTTCTGGGTCAAGCTCTATAGTTGGCTCACGGCAGTCGTTACCTCAACTGTACCAACATCGCATGTGCCGCAAGGAGGTTTGCAATATCTCAAGTGTATCTCTCCCTTTCGTCAACTGCTTCTCTAACAACGAGGCTAGGGCACAATCATCAGTGTACTATCCATTTTCTGAGCCTTCGAAGCTTAACATTTTCCAACCCATTGAAAGGCTGATAGCCTCAACATATTGTAATGGTTGTACTCAGGCAAGTTTAAAAAAAAAAAAAAGAAGCAAAAAAGAAAAAAAGCAAAGAAAAGAAAAGAAAGAAAGAAAGAAAGAAGAAAAAAAGAAAAGAAACGAATGAAAAGATAACAAGCACCCACGATCACAGCACAGCACCTAGGGGTCTTCAAATTAGGTACGTCCAGTGACCTTGATCGACTGGCTCCGTCCCTAGTCCCCTAGCCCTTTAGCATCACTCACAATTGTTCAGGGCAAATCAAGGGCAGGACATACCTAGGGAGCTTGTCTCGCCTATGGTTAGACCTGTCACCCTGACCCACTTGCACAATTCTCTCTTGCACTCTGCCTTAGTACCATTGCAATCAACTGTGGTAAGCACCGCACGATTGGCTATGAAATGTACACCGTCCTCCTCAAGCAAGTCCAATAGCTTCCCGCTACCGAAAGTGCGGTGTCCCTGTATTCAATTATGCTACGTTGTGCAGTCACAATGGAAAGGATGTCTCATATACCTTCATATGTACTTCTTCTCAACATGGATAACTTTGCTTCATCCACACATTGTTACCAGAAACTAGCCCACAATCTTCTAACTACGTAATATCTAAGTATGCATGGGCACTTACATAATATCTGCACTGAAGTATATACACAGTTTAGGTCCTCAAGTGCATGACAATACTCTCAGCTTGCTTAGAGTTTGACCTGTCTCCCAAACTAATCAAATATGTCTTGTGCACGATAAGAAGACTAGCACTACCCCTTAGGGAGAGACCACACGAGAGGTTTTCAAATTGCAGGTGTTGAAGACTTCAACGAAAGTGTTGTTCGCTCTTCATCAACACCCAACTCTGAATGCTTATCCCTTACCATCCGACAAGCCCGCAAAGGATCATCGTGTGCAAAATCCCCAACAAACCAACACTTGTGCTGGCCATCAATGCAATCCCCAACACAAAATAACCCTACCGCTAACTCCAACAACCTTCCACCAGCCACCTTGGCCACCAACAGGCCCCCAGGACCTTCTATCACACCACCACTAACACTCCTCCACGGAAATCACAGGCGTCCTTGTTACCCACATCTTCGCTGCATGCTCCAGCCTGTTACCTACAACGGTGAGTACCGTGGGACTGGCACTCGTCTAGGAGGGGGGTAATGTTAACCCTCAAACGAACGAAGGTGGAAAATCCGGAAAAGCTAAAGCAGAAGACAAAGACAAAGGCCAAGGCAAATAGAAACAGAAGACAAAGACGCACAAGGAGAAGAGTCCTAAATAAGGGAGAAAGGGGCACAAGGAAAAGCGCAAGTCAAAACTTTTGTAAAAGAGCGTAAGCGCATCATGGCTTAATTCAAGGAGCGCCGGGCTCTCACCTTTGCAATTTATAAATATAGATGGGCGGTGGAAAGGAAGCTAGGAAGATAGAAGGACAATGGAAAAAAGGGCCTAGGCTATGGCCGGCCATGTAAAAAGGGGATGACCGCCCAAAAGGGATTTAGGGTTTTGTATATAAAGTTGAAAAGTGAATAAGAAGCTCATTCTTGTGTGTGGCCAAAAGTGGCTCTCCTCTTCTTCTTCTTCTTCTTCTTCTTGCTTGCTTGCTTGAGCTTGTGCTTGAGAGAGGGAGTGTGAGAGTGAGGGAGTGAGTGTGTGAGGGTGAGGGACCGAGGAGGAGAAGCTCTCCATCTTCTCCTCTCTTCTTCTCTTCTCTTCTCTTCTCTTGTCTTGCTCGCGGCAATGGAGCTTGGAGCGTGGAGCTTGAGGATGGAGCTTGCTTGAAGCTTGCACTTGGATCGTGGAGCTACCGGAGTGCGCAGGAGAGGAGGTAACTCGAACGGCATCAAGGTAAGCTCACTGCACCCGTAAGGTAGGCATTGCGCGTCGGCTATGTGAGAGGTAGCCATTAGTGCTCGGCTTGGAACGCTTGAAACAATAAGTGGTCTGAGGGTCTCGGCGGTTGAGTCAAAGCTCCCACAATATACTCATCTGGGATTCTCTCACTCTCACTCTCAGCTCTGCTCTTGCTCCATTCCTATCTCGCACTCCATTGCACTCTCCCACAACAAATTGGTGTTAGAGCTATGGTGACAGTGTTCACGCTTCCCAAGGGTGCGAGTTAGTTCTGCGCGCAAGAAGCAGCCGTTCACCTTTCCTATCAGTCATTGAGAGCAGGCCTTTGGTCAAACGGATTAGGCATAGGTCATCCGCTGGCTGTTCGTCACAATTCTAGCAGGCATTTGTAGGGGACAGACTGTGTGGACCAAGGTGCTGGCTGTTTCGTCACGATTCCAGCAGACGACCAGCGTGGCAGGAGTCGTGATCATCGTTTGGACCTGACGGTCAGCGTGGACCAGGTGTAGCAGGTCAACGGGGCAGTCCTAGCATGAGGTGACGTCAGAATTGCATGGTGTGGAGCAAAGGCAGACAGCAACATTGCGAGACCAGGTGACAGCGCGTGAAAGTTTTTTGTTTGTGATGTGGCTCATTTTTTTTAAAGCCCTGGTTTGCATGTGCAAGCATGGTCCTCAGATTAGTGTATTTTTATGCCTGAAAATTTGGGGGTTTTTTCAGATCTGATGCTGGTCATACATAACAGTGACAGTGGACCTGGAAATTGCAGAAATTGTGCACATTGGCCTTGAAAATTTTGGGGCTTTTCATGTATCAGTGAAATTTCACTCACTTGAGCCGAATTTCCTGAGATTGGTGTACTTTTGGACCCTAGGAATTTGGGGCTTTTGCAAAATTCTGCAAAATTTTACTAAATTTGCCTATTTTATGTCCTCAAGAACACATATTAATGCAATTGGGACAGATTATTAGTAAAATTTTGGGGCTTTTGCAGATATTTGAGAATTTTGGCAAAATTGATGTCTGAAATGTACATTGGGGACATTGCTGAAGCAATCTTGGTGATGTACATAGTGAAATTTGAGCTTATTATCTCTCACTTGCAAGATTTTGAAGAAATTGTAGAGAATTCTGGTGTTTTTTGTGTATTAGAAGTGCTTTTGGGCACATATGTATAGTTTACATGTTTGGCAGCTCCTATTGAGTTGATATATTACTGAATATTCATGGTGCAACAGTCTTAGTGATCACTTGTAGATCTGGGATTGTTACAAATATGTATTTTTGGCGATATTGCTGAAGTGGGAGTCACCTTGTAGTAGTGTATGCTTGGATTATATGCTGAAATCTCAGTTACATTGTTGAAAGTAATTCCTTCTACTACTATATGTGAACTTGGATCAAATCTTTCTCTTATTTCCTGAAATTTTGGGCTGAAACTAGCTGAATATTCATTCTAATATTTACTGTCATAAAATACAGCATTGGTACTTGGCACTTTGCTGAATAATGGCCACTAATGCTTCTAGCAGCAGTGATACTAAATCCCTTTTTAAAATCAAGAGGTTTGATGGGCACTAGCTTTGACTCGTGGAAGGACAGGATGCAAGGCATTTTATTTCTCAAGGATTGTGATGATGCTCTCTTGGAAATCAAGCATGTAGCATGACAAATGAGGATTGGGCTAGACTCAACAAGAAGGCCATTGCATACATTAAAATAGTCGTATTTGATGATATATTGATAGATATTAAGCGTCTTGATACAGCTTATGCCATATGGAAAAAGTTGATGGATACTAATGAAAATACAATTCCAGTAAATCAAGTGCATCTCATGCGCAAGCTTGTAAACATGGAGTTGGATGAGTCTAAGCCAACATCGGAGCATTTGAGTGTTTTCATAGGGATTTTGAGTCTGTTGCAGGACTTTGGTTTGCCGCCCTTCAATTTATCATTGAAGGCTCTTTTCTTGTTGATGACTTTGCTTGATAATTGGGACTCTTTGATTGTTTCACTAAGCAACAACCCTACTTTAACCTTTGATGGTGTTAGGGGCTCTATTCTCAATGAGGAGATTAGAAGAAAGTCCAGTGGAGAAAGCAGTGGTTCAACCTATCATCTTAGAGGCAGGTTAGAAAAGAGGGGTAAGGCAAGAAATAAAGGTAAAAGCAGGAGTAAAAGTAAGGGCAAACAATAGGATGTTACTTGCTATCAATGTGGACGTAAAGGGCATAAAAATCTTAATTGTTGGTACTACAAGAAAAATAAGAAAGAAACAACAAGGAAAGAAAAAGAAGGATGGCAAGAAAGGTGATGACAACTCTTCCTCAAAAGAAGTTGCAAAGGCAAATGTTGCATCTAGTGTGGTCTTTAAAGAGCTCTCTGACATTGGAGAGATACTTGTTGTAGTCTCATGTAATGATATAGATGCTAAGGTAGTAGCAGGTGATATGCATATCACTAAAAAGGAGGTAATTAACGCCTTACTTTTAGCTCATGATGGGCTATCCCAATCATGGATAGTGGACAACGGTGACTCTTTTCATATTACTTTCCTTTGGAGTCATTTTTGAATACACTGCAGGTTGCCTAGGCAAGGTTTACTTGGGCAATAATTATGCATGTGAAATAGAGGGTATAGGTACCATTCACTTGGCTCTTGAAAATGGCAAAGAGTTGATTCCGCAAGATGTTAGATATGTACTTGGCATAAAGAAAAGTTTATTGTCAGTCGAGTAGCTTGATGCAAGAGGATATTTTACTACCTTTGGTGGTGGATTTTGGAAAGTCCACAAGGGCTCTATGTTGATTCTTAAAGGTAACAAAAAGGGGGCTTTGTATTATTTGCATTGTAAAGCATTACTTGGCAAGTTTTTGGCTGTAGTTGAAGTTCATTCACAGATGGAACTTTGGTACAAAAGACTTGGCCATATGAGCCAGAAAGGCCTTCAGGTTCTCTCCTCTTTAGGGAGATTCGATGTAAAAGGCTCTGGTCTCGACTTTTGTAATGATTGCATATATTGAAAACATGTGAAGTCTCCTTATTACTCTGGTGTTGTTAAGAAATCCAATGCTCTTAACTTGGTACACTTTGATTCACTCTGCATGTTAATTCACATGGGAGTGGATGATACT
This sequence comes from Lygodium microphyllum, assembly GCF_053477565.2. Classification (NCBI taxonomy): domain Eukaryota; kingdom Viridiplantae; phylum Streptophyta; class Polypodiopsida; order Schizaeales; family Lygodiaceae; genus Lygodium; species Lygodium microphyllum. The sequence goes on along the minus strand of NC_141155.1, from coordinate 108,063,272 downwards.
TTGTTACTTTTATTGATGATTTTAGTAGAAAGTCATGGGTGTATGTGTTAAAGAGCAAAAACAAAGTGTTGGATGCCTTTAAAAGGTTTCATGCTTTTGTTACCACATAGAAAGGGCTTAAGTTAAAAGCTATAAGAACGGATAATGTGTTCTAATGAGTTCCAAAACTTTTGTGAGATGCATGGTCTTAAGAGGGAGTTGACAGTCCCTTATAATTCTACATTAAATGGCGTGATTGAAAGATATAATTGCACACTTTGTGAGAGAGTCAGATGTGTGCTGTCCACAGCTAGTCTCCTATAGTAGTTCTAGGGAGAGGCTCTTAAAACTGTAGTTCATGTATGCAATCGCTCTTCCAATTGTGCATTGGAAAATGGCATTCCTAAAGAGGTTTGGTCTGGCAAACCTACTTCATATGACCATTTGTGTATCTTTGGTTGCGATGTCTTTGTGTATATTCTTGTAAATCAGAGAACTAAACTAGACACAAAATCCATCAAGGGCATCTTCATGGGATACGGAGATGAGGGAGAGATGGGTTATAGAGTTCGGCTTCCTCAGTATAGGAAGATAGTATGCAGTCGAGACATAGTGTTTAATGAGGCAAAGTTGCTGAAAAATGCTACACATGGTGGTCTTGACAAAAAGAAGGCCAAATTTCAGCATGAACAGCTAGTCATTTAGCAACCATTAGCTAAAGATTTTGTCCCTTTTGATGCTGAAAATGAACAGCAACCTATTGTGCTATAACCAAAAGATAATGGACAACAAATAGATGCACATGATAGAATAGGATAGCAAGAAGAACATGCTGAAAACAAGTTACAGCAGCAATTCACACTAGTTAGATTGTGTAGGATGACATGTGGAAGCCACACTTTAGTGCACAAAATTTTAGGCATTGTTTTTTTAACGATTGCTTCTTTGTAGCAGTTGACTAGTCTTCATTGGTCGACTTGATTATTTTATTGGTATTTTTAATGCCTAATTATCAGAATCTTGCCTTTGTCATCATTCACTTGGTATTTTAGGTGGCGAGAGAGATTGACTTGCTTAGATACATTTGACAACCCATGTATACATATGTCTTCTTCACTTCAACATTCATCTACTGCAAATTTCTGTGTTCTATGGTCTCTTTTCTTTCTCCCTCTTCTCTTGTGTTCATTTTCTTTTAGTCCAGTCATATGCTTCCACATTTGCTACACTCTGACATGGTATCAGAGAAGCATTGAAGGGCTGATCAATTGTAGGCAGACCTGAATTAGAGATTTCAGCACGACAAAATTTTGCATTTTCAGTGTTAGAAGGTTGAGGTGAACAGGTGTAGTGCGAGAAAGGAGTGAAGTTGTTGTTTTTCACAAGTTTTTGCTGTTCGTGACAAGCAACTTGAACCAAGTTGGGGAAAGCAGAGGAAGCCTTAGTAGACACCATTTGTGGAGTTAGAGGGGGACTGTCCTTGTTTTTATGTAGATTATTCAAGTGACAATGTCTTGTGAGATCAATGTGGAGTTTCAGGCTATTATGGACCGTAAGGTTCCTATGTTACCGACTCTTCGTTTTGATAAGGAGCCTGATGGGGAGGATTATCGCATTTGGTGGGTAACGATGCTTGCCATCTTGGAGTCCTATGATTTGGTGGAAGTTGTGACCGAGGCTATAGACCATCCTATATCTTGTGATGCCTTGAAGCTTTTTGCTGATGAGCAAGTTGAGTTGATAAAGGTAGAAGCACATTGGGATAAACTGAATGTCCGCCTTCACTTCTTCCTCTTTCTTTCTTGCACTCAACCATTATAGCTTACATTGAGCATTTGATAGTTGCTTGAGAGATATGGTTGGAATTAGACCAATTGTACAATTGGATGACCGTTATGAAAGGGGTGTCTCTGGAGATACATATGTGGACATCGAACTCGTCAAAGTCAGCTTCCATGTAGGAGCATGTCAATAAGCTTTGGCAATTGTAGATGTAGGTCCAAAATACAAGGAAGGTGATTACCTCGAAGGACATGGCAATAACTCTTCATTCATAGTTACTACCTAGATTTAGTTCTTTTATTTCACCTTGATTGCTTCATGGCATATAGATATCCTTAAGTAGGAGGAGTTGGTTCCAATGGTCATGGACTAGGAGTAATCTATGGCATGCTCAATTTTGCCACCTCAACTACTAGTATCTCTGGAAGATAGGTGATGGTCAGCTTGTGTGTGGATTGGGAGAGATTGGGGTGAGCCACATGCCATGTGTATCTTACATTCATGGCAAGCAGCTTAGAGATGTGATTCCTAGCAAGGCTTTGTGTAGGGCTAAGGAGCCCTTGGCGTCCGACAAAGGAGGAGAGTTTGTCTTCAATGAGCTAGGCAAGTTTTGTATAGATTGTGGCATTACTAGGAGTTTGCTAATAAAAATACACCCCAGGAGAATGGCATGTCAGAGCGGAAGAATCGCAGTGTGATTGAGATGGTGTGAACTGTGATGGAGGATTGGCAGACACCTTAGTTTTTATGTGCCATAGTAGTGGCCACCACCATCCACATCCTTAATGGATCTCCTATATCAACTGTGGTAGGTATGACATCTTTTGAGGCTTTGTTCAAAAGCCGGATGTGTCATACTTTAGGTGTTCGGGTATGATGCTTATGTCCACATTTCGAAGAAACAAAGGGATAAGTTTGAGCCGGCTTCCAAACGACAAGCGTTTGTGGGTTATAGCTCCCAGTTCTAGGGGTACAAGCTTTATGATCTCGTTTCACAGGAGGTATACACGATTTGAGATGTTCGATTTGTGGAGTTTCCAGCTGTAGAGGGAGGTGTTGACCATCTTGTACTTGGAGATCCAAGTGATAGTTGAGTACCTGATCCCATGCTGCGGCCGGCTTATATAAAGGTGATTGGAGTCAAATGGATCTTTAAGACCAAGGACCATAGTGATGGCACTCTCAATAAGTACAAGGCACGGCTTGCCTCAAAGGGATTCATGAGTTGGATTTCTGACGTCGAAATGCATTTAGAAAAACTCCAGTTCAGCTATTCGCCACCATTTGATTTTTCATGAAAATTTGTTTTTTAGCGCTTTCCAGGCACTTCTTGCTCCAAAAACGGCCTTAAATGCTTCAAGCACGGCTCACAACCAGCTCCTAAAATCTAGCTCTCATTGCCAACCACGAGATAGGGCGACTCAGTCCATTGAATCCCACGAACAGATTTGCACATGCATAATCATAAAGAGCATCGAGTTGATACAAAACATATGATCAACGAAGCACAAGAACAGCTCTCACCCTAACCCCTGACAAAACCAAGACATGAAAATCCACAAGGGAGAGACCCAGCTTAATTTGACAGAAAATCAAAGCAAGTCTAACCAATTGCTCCAATACGGATTGACTAAAAAACTATCAAAGAGGTCATCCTAGTGGTGGTTTGATCTTTCTATCTAATTGAGGACAAGTGGACCCGAGGATGGGTGGTAAATCCTTGATTACAACTTAATTATGGCAGCAAATAATAAATACAAATCTGAAAATACAAATTTACCTACTGATCTTGGACATTGGACACCTTGTTGGCCCCAAAACTGGCGCCCCTTTTGGTATTTATTTAGCTTAATTAAAGAAGAAGTTGATGTACAATGGGATTTTCCCAATCCCTTTCAGTATTCCAACTTCCTTTGCTTTTCAAAATGATCAGCAAGTCTTTAATCTGATTTGCCCCTTGATTCGGGCAATCAATTGGCCTTCACCCGCTTTGATGGAGATGAAAAATGCCCCAAATTCAATTATTTGCTGGTCCCTCCACTTGAATAGGCTATAACCAACTTTAGCCCTGTTGAATCCAAGTCTTGGAGCTTCCAATTTTTGGCACGCTTTACGAGGCTGTTGCTAAACCCTAATTTCTACTGCAAATTAGGGTTTACAGCAGAGAAATCTGAAATTTCTCAGCCTTTGGTGATCTCAATGCTGTGATATTTGAAGCAAGGCTGTAGAAAGACTGGGAGATGAGAGAGAATGCTCAAGAGAGAAAATTCAGACATTTTTCGTGAAGAACTGAAGAAAATCAGTTATTATTTTTGCTGCCTTGTCTCAACAGCTTGTAGATGCTGTCACTTACTGTTGATTGGTCTTCTGCCCTTGGTTGCCTTAGAAGGTCCTCCAATGGCTGCAAATGAGACCAATAACATCTCCTCCCTCTCTCTTGCAAGCTGAATACACTAAAAATGCCTCTCTCTAGTCTCTAAAGACATTTTTCAATCTTGCATGGACATTTTTGATAAGTGGCAGCCTTCCCAAATGGTTTTTCGAGCATTATCTATAATTAAATATTAATTTCGATCTTTAATTACTAAAAATTATTTCGGTGTCCAAAAAAATAATTTGACTGGCCAACAATTAAATTGGCTAGGCATCTTCCACTCTCGAGTCTCTCTGTGCCATCTTTGCCCATTAGATCGGCGTTAGATATTATTAAATGCCACATCTTTAGTGTCACCAATTGACACTTATGGTCAAATGAATGACCTAGGCCAACAACTGTCACTAGATACCACCAAGTACCTATGCGGCATAACTTAAAGCAACTTTTGCCTTGGACACCCTGTGATTTCCTCGGGTCTCAAGCTTGTAAATTTGCTCTAAATCTCAGTTACACCTCACATGTGCAACATTTACTTAACCATGTGATTAAATATTAATCCACATGTTAAGTGAGGTTTCAAAAATACATGTTCTCATAATAGCCCTCCCTCTTAAAAACCTTGCAATCGTCCTCGATTGCACTGCCAAATGCATCAAAAGCAAAATACTACACAGGAATTTCCATAGGGCATCACAGTCAACACAACATTACGGATTGCTGTTCAACCATTCCATATGTCCAACATATGTTGAAAATTACTAGTCAACTTAACATAACATAAGACTCGCAAAGAATCTCTAAAACAGTGCCAGATTATCATGTGACATGTCTATTTCTCATGAGCTCAACTCATCTAGCAAAATCAAACCATAGCATAGCAAAAATCAAGCATAAACCATGAATAAAACATCAATAGCATCATAAGACATGTTGCTGTTCACAAAACCAGTTGAATACCATTGAATATTATTGATCATATGCTGAAAACCAACATTCGATAATCAGCCCCTAATGATCATTAACTGATTCTACACCAAGCGTAACCAATGTCATACCAAGCATTACTAATTACAAACCGAGCATAACGGATGTAAATGTATAGTTTCAGAGCTGCAGTGAAAACCATACCGATTTGCATACCAAACATAGTGACTAGTACATTGAATAGTGATCTCCTGGCAAACATACTGTTCAGCTACAATACCCTGCATGTATGTTGAATACATTTGAGATCCACTACTTCTAGAGCTGTCCATTACTGAGGAGCGGAGGTGCTAGCTCCCTCACAAGCATTAGGTAATACTCTGGACCTTTGCGCTCTGCTGAACATGATTGAGCCCGAACTAAAGTGGGCTCTAACTGGAAAGCATCAAGGTAAAGCTGCAACAATTGAGGATGGTCTGCCAAGTTATCCTCTATCCATTTGGCATCCATTGGTGAATAATTTTGAAACTTCACCGAATACCTTTTGGAACCCTTACCCATGATCTTCCTCTCTTTGTGTGCCAAAATCTGCTCTAGTACCAGTATTTCATCGAGCTCTTCAACCTCCGGCTGAATTTCAGCAAATACATCCTCTAGCACATCTCCATGAAAAGGTCTAAGCAAGCTTACATAAAAGGCATTGTGTATCTACCAGTGTGGAGGCAATTTCAGCCTATAGCATGCATCACTGATCCTCTCCAACACTTGAAATGGCCCATAGTATCTCATAGACAGCTTTGGATTACAATCGCTCCAGCATTCATCTACTGCAGATTTTTGTGTTCTACTCTCTTTTCTCTCTCCCTCTTGTCTTGTGCTCAATTTCTTTTAGTCTGGTCATATGCTTCTGCATTTGCTGCACTTCGATAGAGGGAGGGCGGATGGGCACATGATAAGCAGAAGATTTGAATCCTTGTCTCTGAGTGGCCCATGGAATGCGTGAAGACACACCATAAGTAGAGGATGGGTATCCTTGTGCTTGAGTGGCCATGGGTAGAAGTCGAGTGAGGGACAACATGGCCATCCAAGGATGTGCAAGTGTGCTTACTTGTGGGTAGCTGTAAGGTACAATGTATAGGTGGCATTCCTGATAATGGAGTACAAGGGTGGAAAGTGGAATGCACTTGTGCATGGCTAATGTGTAGAAGTGAAAAAGTAAAGAAACTTGGAGTTGAAATAGAAAGTCCTAATCCTATTGTATTTGACATTGACGGAATTGAACCTAATATGGATGATGCAAGTGTTGAATGTAATCCTAAGTTTTTGAAAGTAAAACAAATCGTGTCTACTTTATCATGAGAAATGGGAGGGATGGGAGGGAATTTTGACTGATTAGCACCAACAACATGCTTACATAAAGCAAAAGGTAATATAGTAGGTATACTTGAAGCTGTACATTTTCCTCTAGAGCCTTCTCTAAGGACATCAACATATTGATACTGGTCATGGTCTCCATGGTAACTTATAACCAGATCCTACTTAATAGGAGCATTAGAGAAGGATTTCATTTCATATGAATCAAAAGGATTATACAAATTTGACACTGGGTTTGACTTTGATGAAGCCAAGGGTTCGCTAGTCATCTAGAATGTGATATGTCCTCAGTGAGTGGAGGTGGTCAACATCACTAACAAACTCTGGTCGATGCACATCTCTTGAGGGAGAGTGGAGTGAAGACAAAGGAGTGTAATTTGGCCATTTGCTATGCATGTATTTGATGAACTCTACATCCAACATCCATGCAACATATGGTAAGGTTGATGAGGATGAGGGGGAAGATGCCGCCTTAGTGTCTCCAGTGAAGAAGCCTAAGAAGACATGATGGCTTCCCAAGGGTAAGGTGTCTTAGCCATTTTGAGTGGTTACATGTTGCAAGTGTATCTCACACAAACCCTAGCCTTCGCGATGGCTGGGGGATACTCTTCAGCAAAGCACTGGCTTTGATATCATATGAAGATATGTTAGGGTTTGCATTGAGAAAACATAGAATGTATGAACATGAATAAGACTTAATAACTTGAACAAAAATGCAAAATGCAATGTAGGGAAGAATGAAGATGAAACTGAATAAATGATGTATGCTGAATGACCAAATGAATACTGTATGCTGAATGAATGAATGAATGTGCATAATGACCAAAGGCAAAGCAGTTCGACAGTTGATGACTCTCATGTGAGTTGGCTGATGGAGATCTTGCAAGCAATGACAACTTAGGCCAAAATAATTATATATCAATTACAATCTTATTGGTCAGCTTATACATCTTTAATAAGGGGAAAAATGATTTCTTTTATTTGTACAACTGACCATTTAACATATTATTATGCTCTACTTATTATTATGGGCGGCCTTGTGCTGCAGTGACCAACCATTTTACTTCCATGCTATCTTCATCAACACTCTGCTGCATGCTCTGCCCCAGAACGCAAGCTTTTGCTGCCCACTGCCAGCTCCAGGTGACCAACATTCCAGCCATCCACATGGCTACCACATCATCAAATGCTGTTGTATGGACCTATCTGTTACAAAGTACAGCCTCCATTGCCTTTACAACTGCTTGAGGTGATGTTTATCAGCCCCAAAGATGCAATGTTCCCACCTGCTTGCTGCTCTTGCTACCATGCAACACCTCAGCTTGCTTCACTGCTGTTCCAGCCGGCCATGCAATTTATATGCATCCGCAAATGCAGCCATTGTGCCACAAATGCATTTTGCGCTGCCCATCTTTTTGTAGTTCATGATCGATTGCTGGCTGCATGCTTATGTTGGGGGTCTGTTTAATTGATGACACACTCTATTTTGCAGGTTATGACATCTTTGACTCAGTGGTCAGTTTCTGCACAGTCTAGGCTGCATCTTCAAGTGTCCCTAAGCATTGTGCTGTACCCTCTAGCCTTCCATCCTTGACCCTTGTTTGAGCTTCTTTAGCAATTTGCTCCAATTCGACCACTTCATGTGCTTCATTCTATCTCATACCTTGCTTGTGCAAAGGTCACTATATCTATTCTTCTATTTTCATTCCATTTATCCGAGCATTCATTTCTTATTTGAGGATTTTGTTTTCTTTGTTCATTTGGTAGGCCTCTTGTCTTCAACTGGTATCAAAACAGAGTGCTTGACGCTTGAGCTACTATGAGCATTCTCCATTTGGGCTATACAAGCACATGAACCAAGGTTTGATGTGTCAATGCTCTCTCACCATGGAAGGAAAGTTCATCCTTTTATCCTTGGACCGATCTTCATCACTAGTGCAATTGTTACTTGTCGATCATGAATCTCTTTCCATCCAGGCTCTTTGGGGGAGGGTGTTCTATAGGCAAACAAACATATCTCCATTTATTATGCTCATGATTCTTCCTACACATACTTCTCTACCTTTGTCTCCCTTTCTTAGCAACTTTGATTTACCTGAAATGAAGCCAGAGGGAGGTATAATAAGCTACCCAAGATTGTAGCCTAACCTTATCTCAATTTCTTCAGCTCTTCTACAACCCCCAAGTTGAACTTCTTGACATTTTATTAAAAAGATGACGAATGAGAATCTTGTTAGGACAATTTTCTCAAAAAGTTCTAAAAAGGGATTCATGGCTAGGCCATAATTTCCATCCCTTTTACTATCACTTTCATTTCCAGCTTGCTATTATTGCCATTTCCATCAGCTGCTATGCATTCAGGCCACATCAGCAGTTTGTTGCCATCCATATTCATCTCCATGACTCCTGTGTGCTGAAGAGCTGGCGATAAGGATGATTGATGCTGCTGCTGATTGCCATCATAGTGCTGCTAGTCATCATCAGATCAGGTTGCTGTACTGCCAGTCATTGGAATCCATACCTGCATTCTGCAGTCAGCTTTGGTGTTTTCCATTTGCAACCCCAGTGACTCTCAAGACAACCGTGTTTTTGCAGCATCCTGCTGCCATGTTGCTGGTTTTGTTGCTGCATTTCACCCTTGGCATCCTCAGTTACTTAGACAACTGCTATGTTTCAGCCTGCACTGCTTTCCTCTGCCTTAGTGACATCCTCAGCTCTAGGGACTGTTGGGTTTGGATGCATTTTGCTGGCATGTTGCTGTCCATATCATTTCCTTCATCTTTTGGCATTTAGTTGGTGGTTTATTGTGTTTGGGATCTGCTGGAGCATGACACATTCATAGTCATAGGGATGGCCATTTTTTGGACTCCAGGATTTCATGGATAGTAGCTTCTTTTTGTCCCACTTTCTGTTCCATGTGACTATTGTAAAGAATGCTCAAGGACAAACAAAGAAATGCAATAAGTATGACAAGTAGTAGAACTCAAGATGTAGAATGCCTAGATGAATGAATGTACAAATATTCTGAAAATGATAATATATGGGCCTCAAACCTGTCTCAAGGACCAAGGATGTGATGAGCTAAGAGTGGTGTTGGAGATGTGGAGGAACAACTTTAAGAGGGTGATGTACTTGTAGAAATTACATGGCTCAGTGGACAAAATATGAGCAAGGAGTAGAGAACCCATAGCAAATATGAGAAGACTAGAAACTGCTTTAATCTCAAACAAACTGGTATAGAGATGGCTCTGTCCACCCATGCGCTCCCACTGTGAAGCTTAGATGGTGATCCAGATAGATGATAGGTGAAGAGCTCAGGGATAGTTGGAAGAACTTGACTAGGTAAAAGATAGATTGGTGATATAGCCCGGGAAGGTAGTCTAGTCAGCGTGTTCGATCATATTATGAACCTTCCCTAGTTGGCTAGTGAATATTCCCTTTACCGTCGGGTTGGGGGCACTGCCCTCAGACCCCCACCAAGGGGGCCCCTAGCCCCCTTGAGATCCCCTAGCCAAGGCCTGTGAGAATAGGGGTCCTTGATAACTCCCACACCTTGCAACTTGATGCATTGTGCCTCGAGTTGCTACTAGCATAACAACTCTATTCAACCTAAAAGCTAAATTCACAATGGTCACCTTTTTGCCATTTAGTCACATAGGCCTCATACGACATATAAGTTAGAACCCACCAACCAATGTCCGTGCTCACGCATGGCTTCCCCTCATAATGGGGGGCTGACAACTTAGGGCACCATGGACCATTGGTGGCACCTTACAAGGGTCGGATATTAAGCATATCTAATAATATTTGTGATGGATCGTGAAGTGCAGTAGTGCTAGTCCACCAAGGTGAATGGTGACATTGATGGTAGCAATGGGTGATTTTTAGTGAAAGAAGAGGATTGATGGGTGCAATGGTGCATGGAGATAAAGCAACTATAGATTTAGTCTTGGAGGTTAGGTTTGTGCGAGTAAGAGGCTTTGAATTGAAGATACAAGTCTTTGAGTCATTTTTCGAAAGAGACATGTTGCCGCAGGAAGTGGTTGTAGAAGCCTTGCTCATTTCTTTCAAAGAGCAAATTCATTCCTAGCATCTCTTTGTCTTTTTGCATAGTGTATGGCAATTTTCTTGATGATTGGATTGAAGAAAATGATAGATTGAATAGTTTTTTGAAGGGCTATGAATTGTTAGTAGCTCCACCGGTATAGCAAGGTGTGCTTTGAGATTTATCATGTCCTTGGAATTTTCTATATCTTGAGATGTTACTAAATTTGATTCGTATAGGATTCCCAATGCTTTATATACATGTAAAACCATAATTGGAGAAATTTTTTTGTTGAAGAATCATTGAGATTTTGGATATTCTTTTTGGTCAATTTTTTGTTCTTTTGATATTGTTGTGTGGGATATCTAGATCCCAATGTTAGTAGGTTTTCTATAAAGGTCCTAGTGGAGATGCGTAGCAATCTTTGTTGACAGTAGCAACAAGCTTATTAGTTGCAAGGAGCTTGTGATTTTTCTTGTTTTCTCCTCACATTTTTGGTATTCTTAGTGAAGGATTTTCTGTTGGTTGTAATTTGTAGCCAAGTTTTGGAAGCTAGTCATGTTGCAATGAGATCCAATAGCTCCTACAAGTGGAAACTTGTGAGGGTTTTTTTGACAACTTTGATCGTAGAATATAGGGGTATTGTTTGCCAATATAGCAAGCATACAATTAAAATTATTTTAAGAATTCAAGTTTGGCTAAAATGTAGTTTAATGTGAAGTGTTTGAAGGTGATATATTTGAGTTTTCCAAGATGATTTGTGAATGGTTATGTTGGATATGAGTTCGCTCATGAGATGTTGATAATTTGTGTTTATGTGAATGTGAAGAAACTTGTAAGATTGGAGCTGACCCATTAATGTAGGCTATTGTCTTTTCAGGGTTTGAGAAAATGGATGTAGTGTGAGTTGAATGCGACATTGAAGGAGAGATGCAAGTTAGGAAAATTCTCTAGTGGAAAAGTATGTACATGTGCAAAGGAGAAATATATTATGGAAGATCATGTTGCTGTTACCTTAGGCATGCCATGGCTTCACAATAAAACGTTCTTTGTACATATATCATTTAGAAATCATGTAGTTACCTTTCAACTTTATGCAATTGAGAAAATATGCATGGTTTCTATATCGATTGCATAACGGGGATTAAATAGACAAAAAGCGAGGTATCCAAGGGTTTTGTGGTAATAGAAGTGCTTCACATTGATATGAATCATGTTTGCCCATAATAAATTTATTTGGTTTTATCTATAATTGCTATTTTGGTTTCTTTGATTTTGTTAATAAGGAATTAATTACTTGTACTATTAATCTAAAGTAAGTATGTCTCATTCTAATAAATTAAAATCAAGAAATAAATTAGTGAGATGAGTTGAATAATTAAATAGATATTAGTCAATATTTAAACTATTAATTATTCAACACATTTTTATATTGAATTACTTAATTAATAGTAATTGATTAAATTAGATGCTTATCCTAACCACATAAGTGGGTGAATAATGGAACAAAAAAGAAATGATATTTAAGTTGTTAATGCCATATTTAAAAAGTAATTGAATAAATTAACTTACATGCTCATCTTAGCCACATACATGGGCTAGGAGATTGTAAATAAAAATAACAATAAATAATTGAGTTAGAGTATGTAAACATTTGAATAATCAATTTATGCTTATGCTTATTCTAGCTAGGTATGGGGTTTAGGAATGTGTTAGTCAAGAAAAATACTTTGAAAGTAGAAATTCATGAAATGTGTTTTTTTCCCTTTTTGGATGGCGCATTTTAGTCATACATGTAGGTTAGGAATGGGACCATAGAGAAACTAAAATTAAAATCGAATCTAAGTTAATCTACTACACATAGCTTGGTCATGTGTGTGAGCTATGACTATGATTACTAGGTTTAGAAAACTTGGGTTTCCTTGTTGTGTGTACCCTAGTCGTGTACATGGGATGGGTTATGACTATGACCACCAAGTTTAGGTGACCTTTACCTATAGTCTTAGTTGTGTACATTGGGCTAGGGCTACGACGGCTATGTTTAGTAGACCTAGATTTTCTTAACTTTCATGATTTGGTCACATATGTGGGCTAGGAATACAACCCCTAGGTTTAGGAGACCTAGATTAGCTTGGTGTGCGTACCCTAGTTACTTATGTGGGTTAGGACTATGGTTGCTAGGTTTAGAAACTCTAGAGTTGCTTGGTGCGCGTATCTTGGCCATGTATGTGGACCAAAACTACAATCACTAGGTTTAGGAGATCTAGGTTTAGTTTACGTGCATATTAGAGTCATGTATGTAGGCTAGCTAGGATTATGATTACTAGATTTAGGAAATCTAGATTTGTGTGGAGCACATACCCTATTCCCAAAAGTGGGCTAGGATTATGATTGTCAAGTAGTAGTTTGGGCATACATGTTACGCTTGGAGTTTAATTGCTTGCATGATGGTAGAATTAGAGTAATTATTTTGTTGCATTATGTGTAATATGAGGTGTTAGAATGGAAAACATAGTGCTTTAAGGGCTTAGCTACTAATTTACCTCATTGTCTAATAGTGTTGCTGCCAATAAAGAGCTTGTATGATCCACAAGAGAGACTCGACCCTAGTGTTATGGTGGAAACAACTTGGAACACGAATTTAGGGCCGATGACAAGTTTTCCAAACTCCCCCCCACGGGTGAGGAGGCTTTTTGAAGGTAACCTGAACCTTTTTGGTGCTTCCGCAAGGGCTAGGGAAGAAAACCCCGCCTCGTCTCACTAACCCTCCTCTCACCTCTCACCCTAGAAAGAAAACTAATCCCCCCCTCGCTTTTCACCCAATTCACTCACCTTCCGTACTCTATTTTTTGATGGGAGGCCTTGAGCCACTTAACCATGCCCAAGCGTGACGCGCAATAGCCCTGTGCCATGACACCACCTTGGAGAGCCAAGCCTTGAGTGAGGTACCTCCTATATACCCTCCTCCCCTACAAAAAACTCGAAGCCCACTTTGAGTTGTGAGCCTAAGTATGGTGATATTAACACGGCTAATCCCAATACTCATAACAAGATTGAAAAAAGTTGAATATAGATATAAAGATGCCCCTACTTTGCCCAAAACCACTTCTTTCATTATTCCACTGCAAGGTTGCACCCCTAGTCTTGGTAATTGCATGTTGGGAGGCCTATACACCGATGGTATTGATGCCATGCTCTTTGTGCTCTGACTCATCTCCCCACCTTGACCCAGAATTGGTGTTCTCCATGGGCTTCATTGGGTTTGACTCATTGGGCTAAATGATGCTGCTCTTCCTATCCCCATGGGCCTATGTGCATCCATGTCGGCCAGCCTCTTTGCCATCTCAAACATTGCTTTGACATCTTTAGGTTTTTGCTTCTCTATCTCCTTGTGAGCCCAATGTTGTAACCCATACAAAAAACCATGTAATTTAGTCACTGCGTCCATGTCCTGAAGTTGTAGCATAAGTGATCTATACTTCACTGTGAATTCTCTCATTTTGCCTGTTTGTTGCCTCAAGGCACGCCATTCATCTCTCATTTTGAATTTTTCATTCTTGGGGATGAAATAATTTTTGAGCTCTGTGCGTAGCTCATCCCAACTCATCACACGATTTTTTCCCTACTCTATCCGTTCCTTCTCCTTTGCCAACCACCAATCAGACCTACTTCTCCCCTTCGACGTGTGGGCACTTTTAGGATGTTCATATATTGCTGCATGAGATTAAGCCACCTCTCAAGAACCAATGAATCTCTGTCTCCTTGGTACTTCTCCAGAGGTGTGGGCTTGTGTTTTCCACATTCCAAGTCAGAATCTTTGGTCTCATATCGTATCTTTCTTCTTTTCCCTTTACTTCTCCTTTGTTGTTCTCTGTTCATAGAGACTAGCAACTGGGTCATTTGTACAAACATGGCTTGAAAATCCACACTACTCACTTCCACTCTTCCTGCCATTCTTTCTTCATTTTCATCTTCCGTGGGCACATCCATATACAATGGTCCTAGTTCTATTTCTTCATGATCAGACAGTCTAGACGTTCCTTCCACTTCCTTTCCTCTTTCCTTGTCTTGATTCGGACCTTCGGCATCTTGCCGCCCTCACGCGTGTTGACTTTGCTTCTCGTGAGGTATGCTCTGATACCTAGTGTTATGGTGGGACCATTTTGGAACATGAATTTCGGGCCAATGACAAGCTTTCCAAACTCCCTGCGATGGGCAAGGAGCCTTTTTGAAGGTAACTTGAGCCTTTTTGGTGCTTCCGCAAGGGCTAGGGAAGAAATCCCCAGCCTGTCTCACTAACCCCGTCACGTCACCCTAGAAAGAAAACTAATCCCCCCCTTTACTTTTCACTCAACTCACTCACCTTCCCCACTCTATTTTTCAAAGGGAGACCCCCAGCCACTTAACCATACCCAAGCAAAATGCGCAACAGCCCCGTGCCGTGACACCACCTTGGAGAGCCCAGCCTCGAGTGAGGTACCTCCTATATACTAGGAAGCGCAAAAGTAGATCGGTGGTAAAGACTGGTTTTGTGCATAAGCTATGTGATATGTGAGGGGCATGACCACTCTTAAATTGACGTGAATGAGGAGGAGGAACGTTTGAGAGGGTCTGTGAAGTTCGAGTCCAAGAGCTAGTAAAGATTATTTTGAGAACCCCCTGTGGATGACGCATGTGTTGCAATGGAGTCAATCGCTGTTCCTGTCGATTATCAGGAGACCATTCTTTCCGTTGGTGTTGTACGCGTCAAAGGTGAGCGTATGCCCCATGCCGCCTCCAATATCGGCTAGACAGTACACATACTCTAGATCTCTTCAAGGTGAACGTGTTCGAATCATCCATGGTCTTGTCCGCACATTATGATATGATATGAATTACAGCTACAGGGTTATGATGCACCATAACTTGTATGCCCGTAACGTCCTATTGCATTTTGATCGAGTTCCTACGCCAAGATCGTACATGGGGCGTGCTTGAGTTCCTGCAAAATGTCCCAAGTATTTTTGTGCATGGACATGAAGCGATTGCAGATGCAAATATCCTCATGCTACTTCAAAATATACTCGAGTATGGACCGGGCCCTCCACCACAGGCGAGGTGCACTTTTTGTGCAGGTTGGTGCAGTCTATCCTTAAAATATCCTACAATCATGATGATACTAGAGCAATTAGAATATCAAAATCTTGAGTTGTGTTGCTGAAGAGGATTTGCGAATAGATCACTCAACAAGAGAAACCTTGCATGATATATGCAATCACGTTTTGCTTAGAATCACGCCAGACTGAGTGGGCTTTTTCTTTTTTGTAATGCACGCATAGACTGCATTAACTTGTAAATACGTACATACCGAAATTGGTAAAAGAGGCCAAAGGCTTCTGTTATATTAATAAGGTAAATTACGGAAAACAGGCACGAGGGATGACCGTCCGGGGCCTTGGGTGCCCGAACGGGGTTTAGGGGAGTCTAGAATTAAAGAGAGTCCAGGAATAGTAGGACTCACCAACAAGTGACGGCTGGCAATCGGATCACGATGAGAGTTGCTAGAAATAACTAGGCAAGGCTGGGAGGAAAACAGGATCTCGTTCCCTTTTGAGTATCGGACTGTGTACTCTTCCGTTCTCTTCATCTTACCAGTCGATAAATAACATTGATATTAGAGCTGCCATCGCATCCTGCTGGAGCCGCCGGATCTTGATTTCGTTAGTTATTCGCGAAGTCTTTTTCAGGCGAGTAAGGCGAGGGCCAGGCGATTTGACGGACACGTCATCCGTCATTCATTTAAAGACGATGCAGGGAGACGAAAAGCGTGAGACGCCGCAAGGAGACGTCTCTTCACGTGAGACGCCGCAGGGAGAAGTAAAGCGTGAGACGTACGATACTGCACGTGCCACACGTCACACGATTGTCTTCGGAGAGCAATTACACAACAGATTCGTCACCAGCCGACTGAAGTCAGGAGTCAAATCCGTTACCAGTTGACAGAAGTCAGTCAGACCCATCCTATACATAGAAGACATACTGGTGGTTCACGTGACTATTAAGAAGAGGAATATTTAGTCCCGTTTCTGCCAATAAACTTCATTTCCAGTATGACTGGCTTAGTTCGGGAAGATAAAAATTATTTATCTCTCTTCGGGCTTATTAATAAAACCAGCAACAGTTGCTCTATTATTATAACCAGGGAAGTACTTTACTTTGTATGCAAATTTCTTACCTTTGTTTTCCAATTCCAATGTATTAATGACAGAAAAAGGGAAAGAGGGAGTAATGGAAGGTTCTAGTTCTAGGGATCACCCTATGGTAGATCTCCATGAAACGGAGATGCAAGAAGAATAGTGGGAAGAATTCTTTGCCACAAGAGAACAATTTGATGATCTAACTGCTCGTGTGCAGGCACAGGGGGTTCAAATGAAATTTTTAACTCAAACACTCACTGAAATAAAATCTCAATTAACTTTATTATTAGAAAGGGATAAAAATAAGATAGAAACCTCGGATATTCCATCTTCATTGAAAGATTTAGATGTGACTATGCGAGATCCTAAGGAACCCCACCACAAGTTGAGGGATAATCCAGTTCTAAAAGATATGAAACCCTCTCAGTTTCACGGGGAGGAAAAAGATATAAATAAAGACACTATCTTTAATTTTCTCCAAAAATAGGAAGATTTACATAAACTTAAAAATACTCCACCACATCTCCAAGCACAGGAGGCCAGTTTAACTTTGGGGCCAAAAGCGTATAAATGGTGGCGAACTTTAAAGGAGGCAAATAAAAAACCCGAAACTTGGGCTCAATTTAAATCCGTCTTTTTGAAAGAATTCCTTCATGAAAATGAAATGGAAAGAAATTGGGAAGATTGGGATTATGTCAGACAAAAGGAAAGACCCCTGCTGACATATTTGGAGGAATATCGTGAGATAATCCTCAAATTGGAAGGAATAGATGAATTTCAAAAGACAAGAGGATTCATTAGGGGACTAGATAAGGCCTATAAAAAGGAAGTAAAAAGGAGTTCATCTAAGACGTTAGAAGAGGCAATTAAATTTGCATTAATCAATGAAGATAGTACGCGTCCATGTACACTCACTAGTCTCACTGATATGGAGCCCAAGTCTAAGGAATTGGAAACCTCAAAGTTTATGGGCAAATTTAAAAGGAAAATGTCATTTTTAAAGGTAAAAAAATAACCTTTTGAAAAGAAACAATATGTAAGGCCAAAGTTAAGTCTAGATGACTTTGATAAGGGCAAAAAAGAAAAGCTGTGTTTCAATTGCCTATCCCCTAACCATGCTGCTTGGAATTGCCCTCAAAGGAAAAATGGGGAAGACAAAGGAAAGGATAAGGACAAGGGCAAGGGAAAAGAAAAACAAATCCATGTAGTGCAGACCTTAGAATTAAAGGGGCATGAAAGGTATTATTAATCTTTAGAGGTCTTGCACATGGATGTACAACACGTGTTGTATATCAACTTCTATGTGGCAGCCTACTTTTGGGCCACATGATTTAGTTAGAGTGCATGGATTAATAGTTGGAAAGAGGGTTAGAGTCATGATTGATGACTCTGCTACCCATAATTTTATAAATTATGCACTTGTCAAAAAATTGAAACTTCCCCAACAAAAGAGTGGGCATCAATATGTTGTTCGTATGATGCAAGGTCAAGATAATAAAATATGGGATACAATGGTATCCAATTTGGAAAGTGAGATCCAGGGATATAAAGATAAACTTGATTTTCAAATTATGAATATGGAAAGAGCCGATATTGCTTTAGGGAGGGATTGGCTATGGGGATTGGAACCATCCTTAAAACGTAGTTATCATCATAATACACTGGAATTTGAAAGGGATGATAAGACTTTTGTCATTCAAGGTGAACATGAAGTATCTGATAATCCTTTGTTGTGTTCCACTGAGGTTCAGAAGTTGATAAAGAAGGAAGCTTGTGAGGTATATATGTTATGGTCTCTTCCTGTACAAAACACTTTTACTTTTTATAATATAAAACAACAATTTTCTTATGTTTGTGAATTGAATGTAAATAATGAATTAAGTAGTTTGTTAGATGACTTTAAAGATGTTTTTCCTTCTGATTTACCAAGTGGCCTTCCACCAGATAGGGGTGATATAAATCACCCAATTGACACAAATAAGGATACACACTCTATTTCTAAACCACCTTATAAGTTAAGTGAAACGCAACACCAAGAAGTTGAAAGACAAATTAAGGATTACCTTGATAAAGGGTTTATACAACCCAGTAATTCACCTTGGGCTTCACCAATTTTATTAGTAAAGAAAAAAGATGGTTATATGCGACTTTGTGTTGATTATAGAGCACTTAATAAAATAACGGTGAAGAATAAATTTCCTATGCCCAGAATGGAAGATCTTTTTGATCAATTACAAGGGGTAAAATTCTTCACAAAGATAGATTTAAGATCAGGCTATCACCAAGTAAGAATTAAGACACAAGATGTTCCTAAGACAGCATTTCGTACTAGATATGGGCATTATGATTTTTTGGTGATGTCTTTTGGCCTCACTAATGCACCAGCTACCTTTATGAAGCTGATGAATAGTGTCTTACGGCCCTATCTAGGACATTTTGCAGTAGTCTTCTTGGATGATATCTTGATCTTTAGTAAATTAAGAGAAGAACATTTGGAACACTTACAATTGGTATTCCAACTGTTAAGAACACATTCCCTTTATGCGAAGAAAACTAAATGTGAATTCTTCGCACAAGAGGTCAAATATTTGGGGCATATTATCTCGAAAGAGAGAATCAAGATGGATCCAGAAAAAGTAAGGGCAATTATTTAATGGCCATCTCCAAGGAACCTGGAAGAGCTGTAGATCTTCCTAGGTTTATCTAGATTTTATCGTAGATTCATTCGAGATTATGCCAAAATAGCTGTTCCAATGACAGACCAACTTAAAGGGCAAGGCAAAAGCTTTAATTGGGGAATAGACCAAAATGAAAGTTTTCAAAAACTTAAGGTAGCTATTGCTACAGCTCTAGTACTATTAATTGTGGATCCCAATAAACCATTTGTGGTTGAAGATGATGCCAATGATAAGGCGATAGGCACGGTCTTATTACAAGAAGGTCGACTAGTTGCTTTTGAAAGCAAGAAATTAGACTGTGCAAAACATAATTATTCTGTTTATGAGAGGGAGCTGTATGCAATAGTACATGCAATGAAGAAATGGAGATACTATCTGTACGGTGCCAAACATTTGATCTTGTCGGATCATGAAAGCATTAAGTGGCTTAATGATCAACCGGATTTATACGGGCGTAAAGCTAGATGGGCCGAACTCCTCCAAGAGTTCGACTATGAGATAATATATAGAAAAGGAAAGTATAATATAGTAGCTGATGCACTCAGCAGAATGCCCATCATAAATGAATTGAGTTTTACTCAGTTCACTTCTGACTTGCTTGAATCTTTAAAAGGGAAATGCTAGGTTGATCCGGCATATTCCAACATATGGGAAGCAATAAAAAATGGGGATCCAAATGAAAGTGCTTCTACTGAGGAAGGAATATCTGAGGATGTTCAACAAGGAAATGGAGCATCAGGGGTTGCTCAAACCGGATTCAAGTGGAAGAATTTTACCATTGATAATGGTTATTTACTCTACAAGAGTAGGGTATGTGTCCCGAAAGATAAAGAAATAAGGTGCCAGATACTCTTTGAGTGTCATGATAACCCTAGCGTAGGACATCCAGGAGTTAATAAGACTTATAGTCTTATTAAAAGGCAGTTCTATTGGCCTGGAATGAATAAGGACATCCTTGACTATGTGGTCAAATGTAATAAATGCCAGGTTAATAAAGCTGAAAGATTGAAAATGGGAGGACTTCTCCATCCACTAGAGATTCCTTCAGGAAAATGGGAGAGTATCTCCATGGATTTTATTGTTGCATTACCCAGAACACAGAGGGGGCACAACTCTGTGCAGGTGATTGTGGATAGGTTAACCAAAATGGCTAGGTTTATTCCAACTTCAATTGATGTTAAAACACCAGAATTGGCTAGATTGTTCATAGAGAACATATACCGATTGTATGGCCTTCCGGCAAATATAGTTTCTGATCGGGATAGAAAATTTGATAGTCAATTTTGGCGTGCGGTATTTGGGAAGTTGGATACTAAACTTAGCATGAGTACGGCGGATCACCCACAAACTGATGGGCAAACTGAAAGGGTTAACCAAATCCTTGAAGATATGCTTAGGGCATATGTAAGTAAAAGGCAAACTAATTGGGAAGAGTATCTACCGATAGCGGAGTTTGCATATAATAGTGCCAAGCACTCTTCCACTGGATATAGTCCATTTATGTTAATGTATGGGTTTCAGCCTAGAGCTCCTCATGCAGTAGGACTGCATAAGGAAAAGGTTCAAGCAGCCAAGGACTTTTTGGAGGATACGAATAGTATGTTAAAATTTTCTCAAGAAAATATTAAGGAAGCTCAAAATCGAGCTAGAGCTTATGCAGATCCTCACTGAAGAGACATCTTCTTTCAAGAAGGAGAATTGGTCTATCTTGAAGTGCCTGAACAAACTAAAACTATGAAAACGGGACAACGTCCAAAGCTTTCACCCAGGTATTGTGGTCCTTTCACAATACTTAAAAAGGTGGGAGAACGGGCTTACAAGCTCCAACTACCTACTCGTAGTAAAATACATTCAGTTTTTTATGTGAGTAAGTTAAGGAAGAAGCTGGGTGATTTGGATAATTTAATCTTAAATGATAACATTGAGGAGCTATTAGATGACCAATCTAATCCACATGAACCAGAAAGAATATTAAATGTTTGTAACAGACGAACAAGGAATACTATTTATCAAGAATGTTTGGTCAAGTGGAAAGATTGTTCAGAAGAAAGCTCAATATGGGAGCGAGTAAGTACCCTAAGGAAAAGGTTTCCCAATTTACAGTTAGACCTTCCAAGTATCATTTTCGAGGACAAAACCGATTCTTAAGGGGAAGGAAATGTTATATTAATAAGGTAAATTACAGGAAACAAGCACGAGGGATGACTGTTCGGGGCCTTGGGCGCCCGAACGGGGTTTAGGGGAGCCTAGAATTAAAGAGAGTCCAAGAATAGTAGGACTCACCAACAAGTGACGGCTGG
Source organism: Lygodium microphyllum (assembly GCF_053477565.2). NCBI lineage: Eukaryota > Viridiplantae > Streptophyta > Polypodiopsida > Schizaeales > Lygodiaceae > Lygodium > Lygodium microphyllum. The sequence continues at coordinate 108,041,637 of NC_141155.1, read as the reverse complement.
CAATCGGATCACGATGAGAGTTGCTAGCAATAATTAGGCAAGGCTGGGAGGAAAACAGGATCTCGTGCCCTTTTGAGTATCGGACTGTGTACTCTTCGGTTCTCTTCATCTTATCAGTTGATATATAATAGCTTCTATCCCAAAGACTTCATGAGTTTGCTTACTAGCACCATGGGCACATCAGAGAATATAAATTGGTTTTTTTGCCTGCAAGGATTTCCCTTAGAGCGTTTAACATGACCAAAAACAAATTGGTTTCCACAAAACCATATGGTTTGGATTACTAGACTTCCGACTACAACACAAATTCTTTGTCACTTCATTCAAAACTCCTCTCTCTTAATAGTGTGTGCATCCAGCGTAGGTCTTCTCTAACCCGAGGTAATGCTGGCCATGCATCCTTTTTCCTCATCTAGATATTGTTATGTGACCATAGATCCATTGGAGGAAAGGAATGAAAAGGTTCATCTAGACTAGTTTGTTACCTATATGCATATGGGGCACTAGTTGCATGTCTGCATGAAGTGTTAAGCCAATTAGATAACATGTCAAAGGCTCTTTGCCAAGTGTCTAGCATGCCAAGAAAACATAGTCTTTTATATGCCTCAAACCTTAGTTGGTGGAAATAAATCGAGCTTCTAATTAGATGAAAGAGGTGGACTACATTTGAAAAAGGGCACGCTTTTCATATGGACAAATTGTGCATGAGAGAAAAAACATAGGCTGTTGTCCAGGGCATATTTGTACCTGTTTTTGGTGGTAGTAAGCATGGATTTTGGAGGACCTTGCATGTCTGAGGGCTGCTCATGATTGGAACTGAGGGAATGAGCATACTTCAAGGCTGAAATAGAAGGATACCATAGAGCATGCTGAGCATTGAGCTATACTTCATATCTGAATAGGGATTGCTTTGTGGTCTATTGTATGGTGAAATACACTGCTGTATATAGAAGAAAATAGGCTAGCACTACTATTATACATGTTCTTTTACAATTACATGCTCATGAATGCCTTGTTTTGAGAAGATCAAGCGGACTATTTTGAAGGACTCCTCTTGTAGGTATGCTATCTTGAAGATAAAAGCAAGGATTTGTAAAGATTTGGTGGGTTGATCTTGTTCCTATGCAGGGGTTTTCATATGTATATAGGATGTTATAGAACATGATTATTCTAGAAGCATACAATTATTACATATTGTCTACTCAACCATATTGATGTGTATGGATTCAATTGATAGTAGTCCATGATCATGATGAAATATGGATCCCATAACTGATGTATATGTTGGTTATGATTCAGATTTATGAATCTTGGATGCTTCTATGAAATACATATTGGTTTTGAGTTTTACTACTTGACCCTGCCTCATAACTATCATCTCATCTCTTCTCTTTTTCTTACCAAGTACGTGTCTTACCTTCAGCTTAGCTCTTTCTTGAGACTTGGTGTCATTTGGCCATACACGTTAAGTCTCTCAACATGGCGAACCCGACGTGAGGCCGGGATAATATAGTGCAATGGTATGACATAAGGTAATTGCTTTAGACATTCAACGTGTATTTATAGCAACAATAACAACAGTAGTAATAACAATTGCAGTTACAATAGCAACAATAATAACTATAGATACATAAACAATAACAACAACAACAACAATAGTAGGATGCTGCTAAGCTTGAATCAATTATGACAAAAGCATTGTAGGCTATAGAAATTAAGTGAAATTGTTTGATGGTAGAAATATACCAAAGTATTTGAAGGCCTATGAAAAAAAGTGAACATTTTTGAGATCCCCACAAACTAGATGGGTTGATATTTTGTGTGAATTGTGGCTTATGAACTTAAGCTGCATATAAGTGAAACTTATGTAGTTAAGGGAACGACATGGGGTGATATTGAAAAAGCAGTAAAATAATAATACCTTATAGAAGATATAGGGTTGGTCACAAAGAAAACCTTCTTGGAGTTGGTTGCGAGCCCAATTGGCTATAATAGAATTGCTTTGCGAATTCAAGTAGAGAGATGTCTAGTTGGATGATATAGTGAAACAATCTCTTGAATTTGAAAAGGTTTAGTTGTTTATTTAGTTAGTAAACTTTGCACTACAACCAAGTCTTGAGCTGTTTTTGGAGGATAAAATTATATAGCAAGGATTGAAGTCAGATTGGAAAGGTGTAAAAGATATGATGTCTATGATGATGAAGCAACAAAGGAGAAGGACACAGATGCATGTAGGTGGTACTCCTTCACCTGTGATTAAGGCAATTGAACAAATAGATAAATGACGAGTTGCTATTATGACTCTATTGAAGGATGATGTAATGGATGAGTTGGTGAGAGGCACGCGAGACTTACAGCTGAAATTTGTAAAATTGGAAGAAAAAGGGCGATCTATAAGATTGAAGTTCATACTCATGAAGACTTTGCACCCAAATGCACTTGGTGGCATGGTACGGAGCATGACTACAAAGTGTGAAGCATATAAGAATGGTTTGGAAAAAAATATTCAAAGATGGAAAAATTCATGTGTATGAAATTGGATTGCCACTCTATTTGAACTTTGGAAAGGATGATATATAGAAAATGGTTGATGAAATAGAAGTTAATAATGCATATACTAAAGTAGAGGTCTTAATCTTTGGCTTGCAAATTGAGAATATTTCCAGAAAGAATTTTGGGTGTGAGACTATGTTTGGTAAGAAAACAAAACCTTGGTCACATGTAATGTATACTACATAAAAAGGGAAGATTCTTAGAGATGAGTTGAACAAGGTAGGGAATCGTATTTGGAAAATAACAGGATGGGATGCTTCATTTGATTCTTTCTTTGTATGTGTATATCTAGCCAAAAACTAGATAACCAAAGTCATTGTAGAGAAAAAGAGGAAGTGGGATGATAGGAATCCAAGGACATTAAAGAGGATAGAAAATGGGAGTGGTAGGCTTGAGTTTAATTAGCCTTTCCCTTCTTTAGGCCTCCGCCTAGGCAATCCATGGAAGATGTATTAAAAGGAAAGAAGTAGATCATGGTCAATCAAAAGGCAAGCAACCAAGTTATAAATCACAATCTAATATTGAGATAATTACTGATTTGAAGAAGGCTTTGGAAGAGTGGATTTTAAATAGAAAGTGGTAGGTGAAATTATTGGCATTTCAAAGGGAGAATTTCATGAGGAGATTATTGATATCATAAAGAGAAAGGGACAATTTATTGGAGGATTCAATGCATGCCATTGTTTAGCAAGAAGAAAAATTAGGTTTATAATGTATACAAGCAATGCATAAAAACAATGAGGATGCTGAAAATTCAATTTTGATGCTGTAAATGCAATTATTGATGCTAAATATGCAGTTGTTGATACGAAAAATATAGCCGTTTGCAGCCGTACCTCAAGAGAAGTATGCTAAGTGTATTTTAGTGAAGATGAGGCAATAGGTATTATATCTAAAAGCCATTGTATGTGGAATCACCAGGCTAGATCAACCATTGGGACATTGGTAAAAGTGGGAGATCTTGAGGTGACTTTTATTGCTTTGATCGATCATGGATTTGAAATCAATATTATGGTTTGGAGTTCTTATTGAAATGATAGATGGCCAGTGGATATGGAGCATGGATGGAGGATGTGTGGTTATCAATAATATACATGGGGACTTGTATGCAGCACGTCCTAATGTGAAAATTACTATTGGGGATGTTTAGGATAAACAATATTTCTTTGTGCATGATTCTTCATATTCTATGATCCTTGGACAATCGTATACTAGCATTCCTTCGCGTCAAGGAATGCTATCCCGCTTTTCGCTTTGCGACAACCTCGCTGCCGCAAAGCAGGGCAATAGGGAAGCGAAGCTGCCATGCTATAGTAACTTTGCTATCCTTGAGTGTAAAAACACCATATATAATTCACTTCCATTGCACAACTATAACATCTATATAGTTGTAACATTTGTACAATTGCACAACCATAGCATGAACACATATTCTTCTTTTGTGTCCTTGAGTGTAAGAGGTCACATGTGTGCTCACTATTTTCTCTCTTTTTTGAATCTATCTCACTATTTATTGCCAATCTCTCTCTCTCCCCACCCTTTTCACACCTCTCCTCTTTGTGAATTTTCTCACATATTTGTTACCTCTTTCTCTCTGACCTTCTCCCCTCCCTTTCCCTCTCTCTTTTTTATCTCTCTCCTCTCTCTACAACACCCATCACTTCCTCTCTCCCCTCCTTTCTACCTCTCTTTCTCCCCTTGTTTATCCCTCTCCTTTATTTGTAACCCCTCACACCACTTTTGCATCTCTCCCCTCTGTTTTTACTCTCTCTCTCTCTCTCTCTCTCTTATGCATGTACAAAAGGATAGACATGTACTTGCATTTAGGTGTATGGAGACTCATATATGTATACAACACGTCTTATTATGCACCTGACCTATAAACTTTACCCATACTTACTTTGCATGTTACAATTAGAAATAACATTGCACCTAACCACAAACAAAAGACATACGAAATGCATATTTTATATTCTCTCTATCTTGATTCTCTCTTACTATTTTTTTTGCCTCTCTCTCTCTCTCTCTCTCTCTCTCTCTCTCTTTCTCTCTCTCTCTCCCCCTACCCCTTTTCACCCCCTTCTCTCTCTGTGACTCCTCTCATATATTCGTTACCTCTCTCTCTCTCTCTTGCATATCTCCTCGTTCTCTCCCTCCTCCCTTTTTATCTCTCTTCTCCCTCTACAACCTCTATGTCTTCCTTCGGTCCCCTTTTTCACCTCTCTCCCTTCCTCCATCTCCCTCCCCTTTCTTACCTCTCTCCTTTATCCCCAACCCCTCCATCTCTCACCCTTTTTACATCTCTCCCCCATCCTTTCACACACACACACACACACACACACACACACACTCTCTCTCTCTCTCTCTCTCTCTCTTTGTGTGTGTGTGTGTGTCTCTCTCTCTCTCTCTCTTGTATATGCATGTATAATATAAAAGGATAAAAATACATTTGTACGCAGGTGTACAAACACTCATATATATGTGCAATGACCATGTACAAAACTTGTAAACTTGTATCCATACTTGCTTTGTGCAATAGTTAGAAGTACCTCTATATTATCCTTGGATGTCACAATTACAGATTGTGCCAATGCGAACAAAAAAACCAAAAAATTCATAGGGAGCCTAACCAAAACAAAGCTTTTTTTTATTCGAGGAAACACATGAAAATTTTCCACTCTTCAACACAACATGGTTAGGTGAAGCAAGTCTTGTCGCCACTCCTCGCCTTGGCGATGCTATAGGGGACACGACAGCCTTCCCTCTCTTTCTTGCACCTAAAATTTTAGAAAGCCACAATGTAAACGTAAACATATCTAATAATTGACAAATATTACTTAACTTTAGAATAACAATACATGGCCTAACACCTGCAAACCACTCAGTAGGCATTGTCATAGCTTGATGTAGTGTCACAAAGTAATTGAGGTCTTTAAATTCATATGTCGACCACCCCCTTGGTATTCTATCAACGTGAGATCGTCGAAACCTCTTATCTTGCTCAGCTTCACCCATATGCACTCAAAAACACTGAGTATATCCACAATGCACCACCTCAATAAAAATTGAAAGTAAAATCTCTATATTGACATCATCATATAAATGCTCAATGACCCTTGCAAGCGTTCTTCTTATAATATCATGCGTTGTTACTATGCGCAAGATACATTGTAGTTCCTTTTGATACTTAGAAGCTGGATAATAGCCCCAACATGGAGTAGGCATCTATAAAAGTGCACCAAACACTTAAATATAGTGTAGGAAATAATTAGTTACTAAAGAATATATACCAACCAAATGTGGCATAAAGGCCATTTCACATATGAGCCAAGTAATGACTACGAAGCTATCAAATTTCAATGGATACATTCATGCAAAAAAGCAAGCATATCATTGCACCCTCCAAAAAAACACATCTTTGCATATATCCTTGCAAAAAAGCAATACACCTTATTGCATCTTCTGAAGCACATCCTTGTATACAATGTTCATTGCGACATTCATAGTGCTCCCATTTTCATCCAGCAAGACTCTCACACCACATGAGGATTTCACCCTTGAAAATGTAACATACAACTATCCATGTGTAAATATCGATGTCTTCAAGTAAAGGCCAACAACAGACAGTCTGGCCCTGGACTTATTGATGGTCATAGCAAATGCCAATCGAATATGAAACTGCATTCGTCTCATAGTAAATTGAAATTGCAAAGTGCTAGGAATAAAAGTGATCTTAGGAATGAAAACTTGTTCCCCTACATTTGTTCATGTTATTATCTCAGCATCTATCACATTTTTATTGAATGCCTTACATATCGATTGTGTATCATTACATAAATCTTTTTTCAGATTTAAGTTCTTAAGCAGAATAATATGTGCGTTCATCTTTAGCAACAATAGATGGAGAGGAAATCCACCTCTAAGATCTAGTGTATTTAGATACTCTACAGAGTACAAAAATGAGCTACCATCTGTCTCTACAATCGAATCCGCACTATAGTATTGTATAACCTCTCCATGCATCAATTGCAATGCATGACGATTCAAAGAGGCTACCTCTGTATTCCGCGTTGCAAGTATAGCATGCTCGCTGAAATATGCTCCAAAGTTTATCATAGTGGATACTTTACTATACACACCAATATCAATGAAGGTTTCAATAGAGTGTCCTTTTAATACCATGCCAGATGGAATATGTAACTTATCACAATTCTCTGTAATACCCACTCCATCCCCTATCCCTTGAATCCAATCAATAAACCCATTATCGATTACATCACCAATGGTTGACATCCGCATATTCCGAGATAACCTTAGCACCCTAACACACTGCCATAAATGAGAATAACATAGTGTCGCATTAACATTATCTTCACTGGAGCCCTTCACCATGACATGAATGATTTGTCTAAAATCATCTCCAAGTAAAGTGACATTTCCACCAAATGGTTTATCACAACTCGTAACATCCCTTAAAGTTCTATCAATAGCCTCAAATGCATACATATGCATCATGGGAGCCTCATCCCACAAAATAAGGCTCAACTGTCTCAATAGTTGAGCAAGATTGCTCTGAACAAGAATATTATAGGTGGATCGATTACTTAGATCTAATGGAATTTTAAACCTTGAGTGAGCAGTACGACCACCCTGTAGAAGTAAAAAAGCAATGCGAGATGATCCCATTGCCAATGCTATATGACGATCATTGTGTAGCCTAGCAAGAAAACACTTACAAAGAAATGTCTTCCCAGACCCATTGGGACTATAAAAAAAAAACATCCCCAGAGTTTACACCAATAGCATCCATAACTGTAGTATATGCAACTCTCTGTCCGTCATTCAACATTGTCTTCATAGAAAGACAAACTCTAAGTTGCTCTAGTATATTATATGCATATTCATCGTCTAAAAGAGGGTTATCAGACAACTGAGAATCCGTTCGATGAGACTCTAGCAATCCATCAAAGTCAAACAATCTTCGCCCATGTTGCCGCAAAAGGTCCTGAAGATGCAATAAAGCCTTGTTTGATGCCTTTAGTGCAGATTTGCAGAAGATATATGTGTATGCTCTAGTTGCAATTTGTACAAAATATCCTCTACCATTGGTGCCATAAGCCTATCGCAAAGCTAACTAGGCTGAGCAGGCTCACAAAAGAACAAAATTGCAACAAACAAAGCACATAATTGGGTACCAATCTGCATAGAGGCAGCTTCTCCCAAGCACATTGTACACTCATCATCACCCTCTAACACGCCCTTTGCAATGCAAGATTCCTTAAAGTATTGTACATCACATTGCCAACAGTACACAAATCCTCAAAAGACCTACATCCGCAAGACACTGTTAAGAGCATTCGCAAGCAATAACGCTCACCACATGTAGGCTACACAAAGCATATTTGACTACATGTATTTTCACACTTTCTCTTTGTCCACACCTTTCGCTGTACATTCCATACTAGTACACTAGGAAGTCTTGATAGTGAATAGCTCGAGCCTTTGGATGAACACGATTGCATGCAAATCACTATGTAAGAGTGGTTTTCTTAACATCTTCATTTTGCACCGCCGTATATCAGGCTTCTTATTGTGCAATGCATAGTCATATATTCACCAACACGCTTCTGAGCAGAAATATATCATGCATCTAAATAACTCTCGATCTCATCCACTTCACAGATGCTCGTACCCTTCAACCCTGAGCTTCCAATAGAAAACTTAATGGTTGCACGATCATGTCCCTTGTATATATACTTATACAAATACTTAACAGCTGCCATTGTTGAGCATACCTCAACATTTATATGTGCATTGTATTTCTTACTCAAGTAAGGATTGTATGGAGCAATCCATTGATTATCAATAGTATCACCCTTTATTGTGATTGTGTTTCCATCATTCCGTCTTCTATAAATAGGATAGCCAGAGCTACATTTCCAAACAAATTCCTTTTCAACAATGTGTACATCATATCATTATGTTTTTTATGAAAGACCCAAGTAGTCAAATAAGGACGATCATAAGCAGTCTGTCCAGACAACAAAGCATTAGTTATCTCTGACCACTTTGGATTACATGTCATTGTTATAAAGAGGTCTAGTTTTCCCTTACTCTGCACTATAGCCATGGCATCTTGATACAACTGATACATGTGCCTTGGCCCACCAGTAAAAGAAGATGGAAAAACCATTCTTTTACCAACAGAGGCACTAACCTATACTAGCCCATTATCCATCAATCCCATCATATCTGCCAAGCCTTTATAAACTTTCGAGCATAAAACTAATTGATTTTGATGACACCAAGCCAATCTACATTGCTCTACACTACAATAAGAATCAACAATAAATTGTTGCAACAATCGACCACCATGCAATATGCAAACCTTAGTGTCCTTACACACTTGTAGTCAAAATGCATAAAATTGCATTTGAGTAACACAACCCTTATTAGACAATCCATGTACATTAATTGGAATATTAACATTACTATAAGGCACCTTTACATGCCAACCATCATCACCCATAGGAAAAAGAAGAACATATAGCATTGACATATATGCCCTATGCAAGTTTGAAATAGCAATACATCGTCCATCTCGACTATAAACATGTATATCTCAATGATCGAGCCTATTCTCATCGCCTTGTCTTGGCATGATAGCCGCAACTTCAGTTGCCATTGGAGTTGAGTATTATCTATTTGCCTGCTGAATGCCAAAAATAGCCATTCTTAAATCATGCAAGGGATTGTTTTGCAATTGCATATCCACGGATCTAAAAGCTTGCGTATATACATTGTATTGGTGCATCATAGATTGAAGCTCCCCAAGTAAGTTTGGCAATAAATTAGGCATAGCACCCAATCAATTAGATAACTCATGCTCAGTATCATAAACATAAAGTGGTGCAAATCTTGGCCGTTCTTGTCGTTGCACATTAGGAAGCAAAGGGCCTATATGATGATAAATGGAGCCATGTACTCTAAAGGTATAAGAATTCTCCGCAACAGATAAAAACTTATCAACATTGGCACCAAGTGACACAAATGCAAGAGCACTATTATATGCTCGTATATTATTCTTAAATACTCTACTTTGAGGATATATACCATGCAACAAATCATGCAATGGCTGTGGTGGACGTTGCAATGGTCGCAATATTAATTTTTCATTTCGACAACAATGTTTACCAAACAAAACTAATCCTTGCACTTAAGTGTCACATCTCCACAATTTAGCCGAACATCGCTCACACATCTCAGAAAGACTTCCACATGGAATGCATAACCGGGTCTTGAAATAGCAATATTGTAGTTACTAGATGAATATCCATTGCAGGCAAAGCATGAAAAATGGAACAAAAACCTCCATTTTGAGGGCTAAAGGTTGGGCCATTATTGACATGTGACTTGTTAATCATAGAATTTCCTAGATTATGGCTATTTTTAGTATTGCAATTATAATTCATAGCAAAAGAAAATTGTTGCTCAATCAATTTACCATTCCCATCTAGAACCCCCATGCGGGATTTGCATACTATGCAAGGTACTTTGAACTCCCTCATGGATCACACTATCGCAATCTAGAGCTTTTCTCTTTGAAATGTTTTGGCACCCAACCATAGCAAAATACATCTTTTTGTGCCCCCTTTGACTATGTTTTGTTCGTAGCCGAATCATTTGAGCCCTAAGCCTAGCAACTTGTCGTCATCTATGCCGCGTAGAGTCAAGTCTATGCCTATGAATGCGTAACACATAATTTCTGCTAGTTGATTGATGTGAAAATCCCATATTGATTGGATTCTCACAAAGCCTACACGCCAAGAGAGACCATGCATTCTTTCAAGAAAAGACTTGATTGGGGTTAGTATTTTCAAAAAGACTTAAGAGTAGAACCAATCTAGAATCACATAATTCAAAACACTGTAGTAATTTATTTAAATCAACACAATGTTACATGCAAGAAACATTAGTACTCAAAAGAAAATTTATATATATTTATATTCCATATATCATTAGATATCTTATCCAAAGAGAGACAAAGAAAATTTCTATCTAACCAGCAAGCGATCCCCCAAGCTTATAACTCAAACCCAAATATATCATTCAACAAGAATGCGCAGTATACCCAAAACATCAAGATTCTTAAATCATTACCAACACCAACAATCACAAAATTATGCCAATACTTAGCAGAGACTTAATGAAGATTCAAGAACTACCTTTGCCATGACAAAAATAGCAACAAAGTTATCTCTTCACAAATTGCAAGAGGTTTCACAAAAAGGAAGCATATATCACCATAAGAAAGTGGTGGCCCAAGAACTTTATAATAAGCAAGACAACAGTAGCTTATAAGTTTCATCCCGAGCAACAAATACATACTTAATATAAAAAATGTGATCTAATCCAAGTCCTTATACATTGAACCAAACATTGAAGAGACAGAGAGGAAGGGAGGGAGAGACATGAACATTTAAATGAAAAAATCAATTAAGTTTTCTCTCTAGATTGCAAGACAAGTAGTTTTCCTTATAAACCTTAAGAGGGAGAGAGAAGAAGAGAGAGAGAGGGAGGGAGAGAGAGACATGAACATTCAAATTTAATAAAATATTATAACTAGACCAACACCAATATCAAATATTACTCTCATATGCATCACATTGCAAAAATCAACAAAGTTCTATCTACATTGCAAGAGACAACGCCTCTTCCTACAGACACAACCTCAAGAAAGAGGTATCACATCACATTGCAAGTACCTAATACATTTTACTTAGTTTAGCTTTGCTACATCAAAACCAATGTAGGCCCACAAAAAGGAACCACACATCACCACAAAAAAGTGGTGGCCCAAGCACTTTAAAACAATATGGAATTGATGATAAGCTTGATCCTGAGCAAGTCTTCCTCCTTAGTTGTGACCATTCATTTGATGAGTCAATTGTTGTAGCAAGGCATTAAACATATTAACATTCATTTGAAACTGCAAGAATGGTAGTCAACAATCTCTCTGGAAAATCACAGGCTCATGGTTATCTCCAAGAGTGGTAGTCAACAATCTCTTTGGAAAATCATAGGCTCATGGTTATCTCCAAGCCCCCAAAATGATGTCCACATATCATTCACCAATAAATTCATCAACCTGCTTGTCTCAGAGATAATTGTCGAAAGTTCCCTTACTTCAGCACCTAGACCACTCGAAGCTTGTTGAAGAACACTCTGGGTGTGCTTTGTCTCACACACAACACTATATAAACCCTTTGCCTATTCATGTAGCTTTGCGGAGTAAATGGCAAGTGCATGATCAACACGTGTGCATAAACTCATATGCAATTCCATCAACTCATTCATCTTTACCTTCAGACGTTTAAAGTCTAAAGCCGGTTTGGTCCACGTTCCCGACGCGGCTAACAACCCCCTTGGTTAGGGTCAGGCAGACAATCGGGGGTAACTGAAGCTGCCTCTCCCTTTAGGCCTTCACCCTGAAGCATTAAATATCTTTCCATCCTTTAGTTCCTTGAGTAAACAATGCAAAAAGTGCTCATAAACTGTTACAAGCACAATCAATTCCAGTGGTCGTTTATTTGGCCAACTTCTAAGGAGTAAATCCTTCTCTCTGAATGTATCCAGCATTCAATCCGGGATCAATTGCGACTTGGCAAGATCCCCCAAGGGTTTGTTTGTTCACCCTTTTTTCCTTGGGTTAGGGCCATACCATGTTAACCCAACTTAACCAATACCTTAGGTTTCATAAATTAACAGTAAATCCTGGCGACCATGTCACTCTAAGTTGATTGATCCTTTGCTTCCAAGCAAATACCTAACTTCCCTTAACTTGGCAAATTTTCCCAAGAAAGGTGATGTAACAGGATGACTACTCATCCTTTTGCAAGTTAAACTTGCACAAGAACCTGCTAACCTTATCCAAGGAATGGCAAAACTCTCTTGTGATTAAACCACAAGGCCATGCGACGTTGCAACTTGTTGCGCAAGTGTCACATCTATTCCAAGGGATCATTTTACCCATTGAACGGCGTTTTCTGGTCAAGGAATTATGATTAGACAAGAAGCAAGGTTTAGGATGTCTTCCTATCCAACCCAATCCTAATTGCACTAGGCTGACAACGTTCGGTGCTAGGGATTCCAAACTCAACCCGAGTTTTAGCATTAGGTCGAATGATCCTTAGGGTAGAATCCCTAGATCGTTATTTGCATGAGCATCCAATTGACCCAACATTGCGTAAATGTGGGTAGGACCTTTGGGTTTGAGGGTTTCGACTTGGCAACAAGTGCGAAACTAGGCCGAATCCTTAACGTGCTAAACCCTAGTTAGCACTCGCGGTATTTATCATATCAACTGAATCATGCCTATATGAATCCCTTGCGGGATAGGTGATTTAGATAATTTGATCTACTTGTCTTGTGACAAGGATGAGCCATTCCTAGAGATGATAAACTTGATCTAAAGGAGAAAACTAGTTGTAACATGTCACAATACACGTAAACATGCGATTCATTGCTTCTACGTACCACTAGATTCGCAATAACCCTATTCTTTCATGTTAAAATTAAAGCGCATGATAATTTGAAGGATAACTTACATAGGACCTACTAGGATTTACATCGAGGAATAATGCCTACAACCTTTTGTCTAAGTGTTTGAATTTCATGCTTTAGTAAGCCATGCAATCTTTTCCAAATGCAACTTGACGAAATGAAATTTGCGAATATGTAACATCTCATTTCCTTCACGGCCAATGCACTTAACAATTTCATTCCTTTGCCCTAAGTAATAGGCATTTAGACTCATTAATTTGGAAATGCACTAAAATAGCAACATGCAGCTAATCTCCTAAGACGGACAACTCTAGAGATGCAAACGTTCCAATTTCATGACATGCACCAACCTTGTCTAATGTTTAAAGAGATAATTTATCAAGTGTACTTTTACCTCTACCACATGTAATAATGATAAGCGCAAAACGCATTCCCCCTTATGGAATAAGGGTGTCTAAAACATTTCTTATGTGAGAATAAACTCGAAAAAACCTGGACTTGTGGGCTCGGGGAGATGTCCACGTGAATGTTAGGAGAAGAACCTCCCGGAGGCATGCCTTGCGACTTCTTGGGGGCCATCGTAGGCATGATTATAGACTTCCGGTTTGCCTTTACCCTTACGCGATCGGTGAATTTCCTCTAGCCTTGGTAAGTAGCCTCAAGATCTTGCCCTTCTCCCTCGTACGTAGGAGATCCCTTCACCGAAATTGGGATCCTTGAAAATATCGGGGCTTGTGGGATTTGGGCTTATGGGAGGGCTTGTGGGGTTATCTTCTAGTCTGATTGTGTTGCAGAAGAGTCCTTAGTTTCAGGCACCTCAACAAGGCTTTCAGAGGAGTCCTTGGTTTCAGGTAGCTCGACAGGGCCTCTAGAGGAATCTTTTATTTCATCCCACTCAATAAGACCTCTGTATTTCAAAAACTCTTGTTTCCGATAGCCTGGAAGAAGCTTCAAATTCTTACTATCTCCTACATAAGAGAGCAAATAGGAGCCAAGAACTCCAAAATATCCAGCTCTAGATCCACTGTATCCAAGCATGAAGCAAAAAACTCTTATGGCTTCTTCCTTCTCCACTAAAATGATCTTGTCCAAACCTCTGCTGAAAACTTGAGATCCAATTACCTTTGAGATAGCTCTCAAAGCTATCATTGGTAGACTTGGAGAGCTTGAAATTCTACTATGATATATTACAATTGTTTGATTGTTTAAGTTTCCAATATAATGGCCAAGGCTTTGATTTTTTACAAGCTTCATTGGCCTAGAGCCCTTGGCCCTTCCAAGAAAGTTGTCCAGATCTTCAATCTCAATCTACAGAACAAACCACAACAGTACAAGATATAAGATATTTATCTATAATGCATAATAAAGTCTAACATAAACTCAATGGGTAACTTCGAATTATATTTCATACCTTAGGGTGTTCGTCTTCTTCAAGAAGACTATCATCATAAAGATTTATTGAACTCTTGGGCTTCTCATCTGATGGAGACTTCAATCTCTCTTCATACCCTACATCATCAATATGAAGTTTCTTCTGGACCTGCAAGAACTCTTCTTCTGTAGGTAGCCCCCCCTTTTCGTATTCTATGATCTGATTAATACATGTATGTAAGGCTATAGAACTATCTTGGAAATTCTCTCCCTCAACATCAATACTTGCTAGTGGTTCTTGTTCATAACCTATAAAATTCATGCCATTTTTGCCCCAACCTGCAAGGATTGCTAAGCAATAATCTTCTCTAAGATCAAAAAGATGTTAAATATCATTTAGCAACACATATCTCTTCTTGTTGATAAGATAAGTAGGAAATGTTGGAACACATGCAAGAGGACCTTCTTCATCAACCTGTGCACTTGGCTCGATCTTCTTTTCTTCCACCATTGTGATATTGTCACTCTTGAACAAACCTACATCAAAACCTTGGACAAGTTGATTCTCAACATATTCTTGGAACATCTCCTCCTTCTCTTCGACCTCCTTATCCATACTTGCAATATCCTCTACCTTTCCCTGTTGGTCTATATCTGGAGAAGAATTTTCCATGTACTGAAGATACACAATAAATCCAACGTCCTTGTGGATTAGAAGGCATTGGTGTTGATACCTGTGGAAAGGGCAACATGTTTCTTTCTTTCTGAATTCCTCATCAATGAGGTTGAACCTGCCTTGCAAAGTTGACTAGGATGTACTGGTGGCTCCCATGACATCACTATAATGAACAAATCCATTGACTTCCAAACCTTGCACATGTCTATCATAAAAACATATGTACTCCTTAAGTTTATCTTCAAGATCCTCCAATAACTCCTTCAAATCAAAAGGAACATTGAAAATTTCCCTGATATAGCCAAACTGGGAAGAATTTTCAGTGATGTGTAAGAAATCAAAGAGCCTATCATCAAATGTCTCAATTATCTCCTCCTCATCCATTCCCTCCAGAGATAGCTTCCTCTTTGTCATCTTGACCAGGAAAAGATTTATCCCTGAAAACAAAGAAGAATAGAAACAATATCCAATAAAACAAGATGGAACCATGGAAAGAGGCCCTAAAATTACATTTTTCAAGACAAAAAAATAAAAAAAGGAGAAATTTTTTTAGTTGACCGGTGAAACGCGAAAATTAAAGTGTCCAAGGCAAATGCCTGTGAAGAAATCGCGTTTCACCGGACACTACCTTGAAGATGAAAATGATTTCAATATCTCACCGGTGAAACACGATACTTAGCAAAATATCACTAACAGGAACATTATTTCGCGTTTCACTGGTCAAAAGATGCAAATCAATAAGAGAAACATGAACTATAAATTAATTCTATGGAAACACAGAAATTTATGATAAAGTCCATTATGGAAAAGCTATGCTGCTTTTAAAAGATACAAAGCACATAACATCTGTAATTATTCAAGTGTTATGAAAAATTCTTTCTATATTAATCAAATTTGTTTTGTTAAAATACTTGTAATAAAATTTTTTTGTTACCTATCAAAGATTGTTAAACTGCTCTCCACACAGGAAGCAAGGACCTTGAAGGAAAGTTGAGACAAAATTTCGGTAGAAAAGAAGACGTTGTCGGAGAAATGGCTTTGAAATGCTTTTATATTGACCGTTAAGCATGTGGTGATAGTTCCAACGAAAAAGTTTGTGTAATAATGAAAAATTAAACGGGATGGCAAATTTGAATGAAATTTTAAATATTTTTGCATGCACGAAATGCCTCAGAATATGTGCACACGTGTCTCACTTAACACACCGTATCAAACTCCTCAGAAGATGTGCGCACTCTCTTTTTTCAAAAATACGTCACACGTGTGTTACATAACACTTTTCCAAGTAAAAAAAATATTTCGGTAAGCGAGAATACGTCACACGTGTATTATTAACACTTTGCCAAGTACGTTGAGTCCATGCAAATTCACCGCCTTCGCCTTTCACTGCATTTTCAGCAAGTAGAAAACATTGCTACTCCGCGTTTACCTTTGGTGTTCCTTTCAATCTCCAAGCATTTCACTGCTTCCCCAACAAAGGAAACCTTCGAGCATATTCTCGTCATTAGCTGAGATTGTGGAGAACAAGCTAAAAATAAGGTATGGTTTTTGCATCTTTGTTTTCAATAACATGCTCCATTCAATGCATTCTTTTGATACTTTTCCTTAATCCTTTATGTTATTATGAGCTTATCAGCACTACAAAAGAATTTTTTCCATAGTGGAAGCATTCCTTTATGTTGTGGATATTTAAGGAAATCTTCAAACTTCTTCCCTATTTTTGTGGATATTTTATGTAATTTTAAAAGGTTTCCTTAGATCAAAGCTCTTTTTTCTTGGTTTTGTCGATTTCTATGCTATTCATGAGTTGTCTGGTGAAACGCGAAAAGAACGTGCTTCAAGGAGGCCTCCTGTCTTAAATTCGCGTTTCACTGGACACAATGGACAACAAGTCCGGTGAAATGTGAAAAGAAGCAGCTGCAATGAGACGACTTGCTTGACACTCGCATTTCACTAGACACGTTCAAGAAAAATTCAGGTGAAATGCGAAAATGACATGCAGCATGGATACCTCTTGTCTGGGACTCGCGTTTCGCTGGACATGCTGGAGAAGAAGTAACATGTCTTTTTTTGGCAGATGGCTAGGACTAAGGCAACAACAAGAAAGGAGAAGATTGATCCTAGGGATTTAGCATCAAAGATTCATCAGTCTTCAAAGCCTCAGAAGCTCTCTAGAAAGTCAAAGCCAAAGAGAAAGTTTTCTCAAAATGTCAGGTGCCTAAGGGAGATTCGGAAGGCAGTAAAGGCTCTTGACAATGCAATTCCAAAGTTGTCTTTTCAGAGGCTTGTCAGGGAAATTTGTGACAAATATAGTTTGGATAGTTTCAGATGGACAAGAATAGCTCTTAATTGTATATAAGAAGCCACATAGGATTTTTTAGTTGAGTTTTTTCAAGATACCTATATTTGTGCTGCTCATGCTCATATAGGCTCACACTCATGGACAAGGACATGGTAATTCTTAGGAGGCTAAGATATAGATTTTCAAAGGTCCTTGAGCCAATTCCCCTCACTGATGTGAAGACATTTAATATCCTTAATGTGCCCCCAGCTAGGAGAAAGAAAGATGATTCTAGTCTTAGGGTTGAGGATGTCACCCATGAGAAGGATACAAGGCAATATGAAAAAGGGGAGAAAGATAAAGAGGAACATGCAGATAAATGGAGAGAGTATAGGAGGCAAAGGGTTGAAGAAAGGGAAACAGAGCAACTAGAGTCCTTTGAAAATGAGCTAGCCACCCTTCTTGAAGCAGCTAATCCAAAAGGATTCAGTGTGCTTTGTTTCTTACCTGGTGACTTAGGCAAAAGAACTGAGGTTATCTCCTTTGATGCTGTATGTGTTCAGATTCTTAAGAATAAAAGAAGAGAAGTAAATGACAGTATTATTCTTGTTGGCCTAAGGTATATCCATCCATAATTACTTATACTTTTTTATATTTTTTAAGCAATAATATTTTTCTTGTTTATACTCACTATTTCTATGCCTTTTCTAGGTGTATAATGCATGAGTTTCCTTTGGATATACAACAAAAAATTGAGGTTCTTGATCCATCTATCTCATTCTTTATGAGGAATGAGCTTGATACAAGTTTTATTGAGCACTGGCTCAATCTGATTGACTTCGATACTTTGGATCTCCTTATAATTCCATATAATTAAAAGTAAGTGATTCAATATTCTATTAGAGTTTTTGAGATTTTATCCTACTAATTTGTTGAGATATGATTGCTTTTAGTTCTCATTGGAGCTTGATTGCAATAGACCTTGTGGATAACCAATGTTTTTTAATCAACTCTATGAAAGGAAGCCATGGAAATGCTAAATTGTAAGTTATATTATCCAAGGGCTCCTTGATATTTCAATTTTTTTTTTGTAATTACTCTAAATTTCAATATATTTTATATATAGAGGTGCCAAAAGATTAATTGAAGAGCTAGAGAAAAGACCCCCTATGCCATCGATTTGCTTGCAACAATGCAATATAGACAAGTTGCGGTAAGTTATTCATTAAAATAATTAAAACATGAGTTTATTCTATGAACTACCATCCGTCCTCTTTATAGTTTTACTTTGTGTTGGTGGTTGTAGTGTCCCCATCAGGATGATAGCCATTCTTGGCTGGAGGGTGATTGCAAATGCTAGAAGAATGGTTAACTTTGTTTATCTTAATGATGATAAACATGTAAAGGTAATATGAAAGATGCTAAACTTTAAGATAGATATTAATTGCAAATAGTCCATTGATGATAAAAATATAGTCTATTGTAAGAACAATAATGAACTAAAACTCTTTTTTCTATAAATGTGTGACAGTTTTCAAAGGATTGCTATACATCTGAGCATGTTTGGTACGTCAGAGCAAAGCTCTTGAAGTATATAATGGTCAATTGTATACAACCAACAACAGAGATTGGTGGGGATTTGCACCATGAAGGAGATGCGGTGCCTATAACCACGGAAGGCGAAGCCACAATTTCAACACCTTCTATACCCGAGACATCAAAGAAAGGCAAAAGGACTCCTAAAAAGGATAGTTCTCCAAAAAAGAAATAGCTTTGCCATATCGCCTTGTAAGTTTTCATATATAGAAATTTGCCCTTCAGCCCTTGTATATCTCATAGAGATGGCAGATAGACATCTGCTACAAAATTTGTACATATATTTTATATTGATAGTAAAGATATTTTTTCTTGAATGTCCTTGCAGTGTATATTATTTTCTCTCCTTTTCGATATCTGTAAAAAATAAATTACAAATGTTTGTTAGTTAGAAAGTGAGATCTTGATATACATCTAAGTAGATATAATATGATGTGAAAACTTACTCGTTTCTTGTCAAGTTGGAATACAAAGGAGCATGGTAGTTCAATGTCTTCATTTTGTAAATCCATCCTCACTTGATGTAGCGTATATGATTTTCTAATCTTTAAGATTGTAATAATATCCTCGTTGAACCAAATATCAAGATCCACTATAGGATCTTTGCTGAAATCATTAAGATTCTGGTCTAAAGCAACTAGACTACTACCAACAAAATGCCATCAACTATAGTAAAAGCTAAGGATAAAATTTTGAGTAGCAATCATATATTTACAAGCTATAGAGTCTTGATCTATCTTACATATAATTTTTCCTTCTGTCCTTGTATCCCATCCTTCATCAACAAATTGTATGATATGATCATATGTTAGTCTCTTCTTGTTATTCTTATCTCCATATTAGAGAAGAAATCAATAAATATATTAATAGGCATAAATAAAGTAACTTTGCTTAGCCTACTTGAGATATTAGATTTTAGTGCTTTCTGGATCTCAGAAATATCTTACATTTATAGCCCTCACTAGTAGCTGGACTTGGCAAAGGCCACTCAAAGCTTGAAAAATTTGGCAAAGGAAGGAGTTTTATTGATCCCCAATGGCAACACCTCATAGGAATAACATAAGAATGGTCATAAAAGAATATTCCATTCTCTGCAAGCTCTGTCTTCTTTCTGCCTCTATACATTTCTTCTCCAATTGAACCATGTATAACATCAATAACATCAATAATAGATTCCACTGGTTGCCATTCCTCAAGATTAGAGGGATAGACATCTATAAGACAAACAAATATTATAATGGAAAAACCTAAACCATGTTTAAGAAAGGAAAAACTTTAAGAATCAAATTCTTACAATTTGGTCTATGCATTGGAAGCTTTGAAGATCCAGGTTTCAAACACAGCTCTCTATGCATAAACACATGTTGCACTAGTACCTCTTTGATGCTATTCTTATTTGCTCCAAGCTTAAAATCTCGGATTCTGCCCTTCCAAGCATAGATAAACGAGCTCTCATGTCTTTGCCTTTTTCCACGTTTTACTTGTTGCATGGTGATCCAACTACCTTTGCTAATGATAGTAGAAATCCATCTTCCATCAGTTTGGAATGAGTTAAACACTGATATGGATGTGATTTGGGAGCTTGGACGCCTTGTTGAAGGTCAAATTTCTATATCCATGGTAGAAGAGAGAGAGACATGTACACACAGAGAGAGAGAGAGAGAGAGAGAGAGAGAGAGAGAGAGAGAGAGAGAGAGAGAGAGAGAGAGAGAGAGAGAGAGAGAGAGAGGACTAGGCTACCATAACGGAGGGAAAAACAATAGAGGAATAAAAGAAAGGAGGGAAAAAACTGAGCGCCATGCTTTTTACCAATTTGAATTCCGATTACATCAGTCATTATCATTAATCTAGAAACATCATTAAATAAAAGTAGCCGAGACTCTATGCCATTAATGCAAAAGATGTCATAATCACGAATATAAGAGACTAAAAATACATAATAAAAATACAAATTCGTAATATTATTATATTTATATATTTTTGTGAAATGATTTTTTAAAATTTTTTAATATAAGTTCCGTTACGGAGGCTTTGCTCTTATTGGTCTAGAGCACTCTCTCTCCACATCCTAAAAGGCATTTTTGAGACCTTAAAACTCCCCTAATGATTTAAACCGGCACGAAATTTCAACACCTGTTGTGTCATATCCATTTGTGGCGCATACTTTAGAAGAGAGACGAACTTTGAGTAGTATGTATCAAGAGTCAGACCTAGCTGTTTCAGCTCGTAGAACTCATTCATTTTCTGTGCGCGCTACGCAGGTGGTAAGTACCTTCCTTGCACAGCTTTTTTTAGCTTTTCCCAGGTAACGGATCCTTTCGAGATCCCTTGATCTCTTTGTACCATTGCTTCCACCAAAGCCTGGCTTCGTTGGTGAGCTTCAGCTTGGCGAGCATTGCCTGGTTGGCGGGTGCAATACCGGCCGCTTCAAAGTAATCTTCCATGGACTCTATCCAAATCTCAACATCAACTTGGACAGTCCTTTCTTTTCCGTCGAATTCTGGCAGCTTGATCTGCTTGAGAAGAAACTTCTTCTCCTGAATCATAGCCGTACTTGGTGTAGGGGTCGGACTGGGAATGTGTACTTCAGGTTGCGCCTGGGTAGAGGATTCTTAACGTTAACAACTCGCTAATCATTACCATTATATTTCAGACCCAATTCGGCTTTCAGCTAAGAAACCTAACCACTTAACTTTTTATCAATACTCATAGACAAGACAATCATTGATAAAAAGAAGTCTTATCTCATTCATATGGACATAGCCTTTTCAGACTACAATATTTCTTGGGATGATAGAGCAACTGATACATTAGTTTGGGGAGAATAAGGTTGTGTTACATTTAGCTACGAGAACTGGGTAGTAGTATGGATTTGGGTCATGGATCTTCAGGAATCGATAAGTCATCAGAAGATTAGGGTATCCTTTCCTTTGGTACCCATTCTTCTCGTAGCATCCCAACACCTTGATCCTATCGGTGGGGATTATGCGGGTCACTTCCTTGTACACATATGTGTTCAGCTCGACCCTCCAACCTTTGACATGT
The DNA here is from genome assembly GCF_053477565.2 of Lygodium microphyllum. Lineage (NCBI taxonomy): Eukaryota > Viridiplantae > Streptophyta > Polypodiopsida > Schizaeales > Lygodiaceae > Lygodium > Lygodium microphyllum. Next base: position 108,019,552 of record NC_141155.1, on the reverse strand, counting down.
AAAGTTGTATTTACGTGAGCCTCAACAAAAATGAACAGCTTCACGATCTTTAGGTCCTCCAACCACTTGATTCTCTTTAGGTTGGTTCGAAGATACGTAAATCGGTGGTGGGCAGCTATGTAATAGATTCCTGAATCACTCGTCCATCTTCGTTCCACGTACAGAGGCGATGGATTATAAATGTGGTCTAGGATGTTCATCATATCGATCCTTTGTTGATAATCTGAGACATGCATCGCGGTCATAAACATGACTTGGAACACTAAGAATTTGTTCCATGTTTCATAATTCTGCAAGACAGCATCGATAAGTAAGGAAATGTTCTTAACAACAACATTTGCTTTACTTCTTCTTATTAAGTTTTCTTATAAAGACAAATCCTTCGTTGGTTTGCTGTGATACCAATTGTAATGTGTCCACTTGTTCCCTTTCAGGACACGTCTTAGCAGCCCATTGGAATGAGAGTCTAGAAAGCTCCGCCCAGCACTTCCATGGAATGTTATGGGGTTTGTGATCTAGGACTTTTCGAGTCTGCCACGTAGCGGAAGTATTCTAGCCATTCCCACTTAGGATCGACTTGAATCAGGGTTTCCCCTAATGGTCAATTTCCTAAACGGCAGCTAGCGTCGAACCCCAAGCAAACTACTTTATGCAGAAACGTCAGGGTCGAAGCAGGTTCATGTTGCACTTGGTTCAAGGAGAATGGGAAACAAGAGAGATGCAAGGCTCAACCTCTCTGTCCATAAGGTATAGTCCCATTCCGTTCCCCTAAAACAACATAAATCGGGATTCTAGTAACCTAAACCCTAGGTCAGCGCCTTACTGTCTACTTCCTTCAAGAAGAGCTCCTTGCTGTCCATTTCGATTGAGAAAAGTTCCTAGCCAACCAGGACCACCCATCCGTAGGACGGACCCATGGCCACATCCACTGTACTTTCCTCAAGGTTGCTTTAGTTGTCTAATTACCTACCACATTTAGTTGGACATGCATCAAGCAGCTTCCTTAATTAGCTAGTTAGACACTGGTTCCTTCACGTAATCTTAGCACTTGACATGAAAAAATAATGTTAAACAAGTTTCTTTTCAACAGGTTATCTTATTTATCTTTGGAATTCATCCATAAAGTCCAGCCCGTAGGCTAATCCATAATCCGCCCGAAGGCAATCCCTAATCAGCCCGAAGGCAATCCATAATCCGTCCGAAGGCTATCCAACAATCCACAGGGATTACTAATCCAAGATTCTGCCTGTAGACTAGTATGCGGGCCTCGAGATCCAATCCCAAGAAAGGTGATGTAACAGGATGACTACTCATCCTTTTGGAAGTTAAACTTGCACAAGAACCTGCCAACCTCATCCAAGGAATGGCAAAATTCTCTTGTGATCAAATGACAAGGCCATGCGACGTTGCAATGTTGCACAAGTGTCACATCTATTCCAAGGGATCATTTCACCCATTGAATGGCGTTTTCTGGTCAAGGAATTATGATTAGACAAGAAGCAAGGTTTAGGGTGTCTTCCTATCCAACCCAATCCTAATTGCACTAGGCCGGTCCTAGGGATTCCAAACTCAACCCGAGTTTTAGCATTAGGTCAAATGATCCTTAGGGTAGAATCCCTAGATCGTTATTTGCATGAGCGTCCAATTGACCCAACATTGCGTGAATGTGGGTAGGACCTTTGGGTTTGAGGGTTTCGACTTGGCAAAAAGTGCGAAACTAGGCTGAATCCTTAACATGCTAAACCCTAGTTAGCACTTGGGGTATTTATCGTATCGACTGAATCATGCCTATATGAATCCCTTACGGGTTAGGTGATTTAGATAATTTGATCTACTTGTCTTGCGACAAGGATGAGCCATTCCTAGAGATGATAAACTTGATCTAAAGGAGAAAACTAGTTGCAAAATGTCAGAATACACATAAACATGTGATTCATTGGTTCTACATACCACTAGATTCGCAATAACCCTATTCTTTCATGTTAAAATCAAAGCGCATGATAATTTGAAGGATAACTTACATAGGACCTACTAGGATTTACATCGAGGAATAATGCCTACAACCTTTTGTCTAAGTGTTTGAATTTCATGCTTTAATAAGCCATGCAATCTTTTCCAAATGCAACTTGACGAAATGAAATTTATGAATATGTAACATGCGACCCTTGGAGACAACAACATCGAAAAATGAAGTTCATGCAACGCTAAGGCTAGTGTTGATTTAACCCATTTCCAAGCATCTTTTTCCATGCAACTTACAAGACCGGAGTTCATTTTCATGCTATGAAATGGAAGTTAACAATTTCCTCATGTGAATCATAAGGAAGAGAATTATTGACTAAATGCAAGATACTCCTTTCCTTCACGGTCAATGCACTTAACAATTTCATTCCTTTGCCCTAAGTAATAGGCGTAGAAATCAAAGCTCTTTGATGTCAAAATAATGTCTTCACTTGCTTCTCAATCCCGTCCAAACGACGAATGATTCTCAAGAACCCAATAGAACTATCATATCCTCCAACATGCTTGAGTGCACGATGAATGGCCTTTCTCCTTGTAATGTCTTTCACCTTGCGCGTACCCATTTGTACACTAGGAATGCATTGTACAACATTTGATGCAGACACGTTCTTGTTTGCTATAAAAGCCTCCATGCTACGCAAAACACGTGTTAACATTTAGGTGCATATCAACTACACTTAAAATTTAGAAATAGTGAAAAATCCTAAACGGCATTAGATTAGCCTTCCAATATATTAAATTTGAAACATATGTGATTTACACCATGCGATCGATCACAATAAGATTTACTATAGCAAGCATCACTTGGAGTGAGGTTCCAATTTGTCAGAGAGAGAACCAGGGAGAGAGAAAGTGGAGAGAGAAAGATTCCAGAGGAGAGAGAAAGACTACAGGGAGAGAGAATAAGAGTGACGAGGAGAGAGAAATACTAGAATTGGAGAGAGAAAGATAGGAAATATGAAAAAGCCATGGAAGCTTAGAGCAAGATGGGAGAGAAAGATTGTAAATGTATTGATTTGTCAAAAAGATGTGAAAAATTACAACTTCTCTCCTTATATACCAATGTTTATGTGACATGGCATATTATTAACATTCTAACTATTCCCAGCTTCTTACAATCCATCCCTTTCCAAAAGTTTTTGTCCTAAAAAACAAACCTAGAAAGAACTAAAGAAGAGATGGATAGAACAGAGTACTACTCTGTTTTACGGCTTTACAAATGGGAAATGAATGAAGAATTATCATTACAAGGGCTGAATTTGAAGAAGGGAAAGAGGACCCAACTATATACATGATTTGAAGAACTTCAGAAGCAAATGGAGCCATAGAATCTTCAACAAATAGTTCCAGAAGAAAGTAGACAGCTTGTTGAATAAACAGTCCCTGCTGGACTAAATCTGCCATAACTTTTAAAAGAAGTGTCCAAATGAGATGTACCACATATCAAAACGAAGCTCTTGAAGAGTACTTTAAGCTCATGTAGATAGCTCAATTCTGAAAATGAAGTACAACAAAAGCTATTCTAAAACAGCGTGCTGTCCTGAACCAGTCTGCATCAATACTAGCTCCATAAATAATAGACTTCAGCCACCAATGTATCCCTCAAGTGTGGATACTCATCCAATATTGAATCAGGTCTCCAAGAAGCCTCTTCAGAGGGTAAACCTCTCCATTTAATCAAATATTCCACAATAGAGCGTGATCGAAGCTTCTTTTCACGCTGACCTATAACAGCCTCTGGAATGTACTGAACAAGACCATCTTCATCAATAGGTGGCAGCTCATCAACTAAATCCACTGGATCACCATAATAGGGCTTGAGCTGACTAACATGGAAGATGTTATGAATCTTTGTAGAATTGTTATAAGCAAACTCAGCCAAGTGTAACCAAGAATCCCATGAAGTTTGGACATCATAGCAAAAATGGCGAAGATAAGTCTCCAACCATTTATTAACTCTCTCTGTCTGTCCATCAGTTTGGGGATGATAAGCCGTAGATGGAGCCAACTTAGTACCCATAGATGTAAATACCGCTTGCCAAAAATTACTCATAAACTTTGAGTCCCTATCATGGACAATCACCTGCGGTAATCCATGTAATCTGAAAATATGCTCCATAAACTGGTTGGCCACTTGAGAAGCAGTAAACTGAATTTTTGTTGGGATAAAATGAGCTGCTTTGGTGAGTCTGTCAACCACCACATAAATACTATTTCACCCCTTCTTGGTAGTAGGTAAGCCAGTGATAAAGTCCATAGTAATATGAGTCCATTTACCCGTAGGAATAGGCAATGGCTGCAACAAACCTCCTGGCTTATGGGTGCTATCCTTATTTTACTGACAAGGCATACACTTCATAACGAAGTCCTTGACATCTTTCCACAGTCCTTTCCAATAAAAGCTCTTGCTGATCCTGTCATAAGTCTTGAAAACTCCCAAATGTCTAGCTAAAGGGGAAGAATGTAACTCCTCCATAATTTTCCGCTTGAAAGAAGAAGTAGAGGGAATAACAATCTTGCCCTTCCACCAAATAAGACCATTTTTAAGCTGGTAATGCGAGTTTTCTTCCATAAGACCTTGCTGTAATTTCTGAAAGATTTGGCTGAATTCCTCATCTAAAAGATAGGCCTCCTGTAATTCTTCAATCCAATCACTATGTAGTTCCGTCATGGCTGACACTTTGCAGGCCCACATACGAGAAAGAGAATCAGCCACTATGTTATCTTTGCCCCTTGTATGAGTGATGTCAAAGTCATAATTTTGTAATGTTGCTACCCATCGTCGTTGCTTTGGAGTGAGATTTGACTGAGTAAGGAAATACTTGAGTATCCGATGATCACTATGTACTCTGAATTGGCTGCCATATAAGTAATGGTGCCATTTCTTGATTGCATGCAGAATAGCCAACATTTCTTGGTCATAAACATTCATGGCCATCTCCTTATCAGTAAACTTACGGCTTTCAAATGCAATTACTCCATGCTCCTGAAGCAAAACAGCCCCAATGCCACGGCCACTAGCATCACACTATATAGTAAACTCTTTAGAGAAATCCGGGCATACAAGAATAGGAGCAGAGGTAAGTAATTCCTTTAACTGGTTGAAGCTGCTATCTGCAAGAGCATCCCAAAAGAAAGCCTCTTTCTTCAACCTGTCAGTTAAAGGGGCTGCAATTGCCGCATAATGCTTTATAAATCTGCGATAGAATGAAGATAGACCAAGAAATCCTCTAAGAGAGGTAGTAGTAGTAGGCGTTGGCCAATCTTTTATGCATTGCACCTTCTTGGGATCAGCCTGTATTCCTTTTTCACTAACTATATGTCCCAAATATTCCACTTTAGTCTGCATGAAAGAACACTTCTTCTCCTTAGCAAAAAGCCTATGATGTCTCAACACATCAAAAACCTTCCTCATATGCGACAAATGATCCTGTAAAGTCTTGCTGTAGATCAAAATGTCGTCAAAGAACACCAGGACAAACTGAAAGAGGAAAGGTTGCAGAATCTTATTCATCAGGCTTTGAAAGGTAGCTGGAGCGTTTGTAAGGCCGAATGGCATCACCAAGAAATGGTAGAGTCCACGATCAGTCCTAAAAGCAGTCTTGACCTCATCACCCTCTCTCATGCGAATTTGATGATACCCTGATCTCAAATCAAACTTCGTGAAGAATCGAGCCCCCTTAAGCTCATCAAGCAAATCATCTATCCTGGGTATAGGATACCTGTTCTTCACTGTTATCTTATTGAGATCCCTGTAGTCAATGCACATTCTGAAAGATCCATCTTTCTTTTTGACTATCAGGACTGGGGATGCATACGGTGAAGAACTTGGTTCAATGAATCCCATTTCAAGAAGCTCTTTGATTTGCTTGGCTACTTCCTCTCGTTCACATTTTGATAGTCTATAAGGTGGCTTATTGATTGTCTTTGAGTTGGGTTCCAAATCAATGGGGTAATCCACCACTCTCTTAGGAGGCAATGAAGTAGGTACTTCAAATAAATCTCTGTACTCCTGAAGAAGAGCTGTCAAGGCTGGATGGTTTGCTGAATTATTGGGCTGATCCTGTGTTTCTTTGTTCAAATGCAATACAAATATCTGTGAACGCTTCTTGTACTCTTTCTTGAGTTGTTGAATGGTGATAAGTTGAAAATCAGATCTACTAGGGATTCCTTGTAAATGGATGAGCTGTCCATTGAAGAAAAATTCCATATATAACTGTGAGAAATCCATAGTAATTCTACCTAAGATCATCAACCAATCACAACCAAGTACAACATCTATGGGCCCCATTTCCAAAGTGATCAGGTTTACTTTGACTTCAAAATTTTCAGCCATCTGCAAAGAAACCTATGGGCAAATCTGTGTGCTTGTTTCCTCTTCACCATTAGCCACTTGTACTCGAATGGGCTGCTGTAAGTCGGTGGGAACACAATTCAACTTGTACATAATAGATTTATTGACAAAACTGTGAGTACTGCCACTATCTATCAAAATGAACACTGGCTTTCCACATATGCTTCACTTCATACGAAGTGTATTAGGGCTCTTAGATCCCATCCAAGCATCCATAGAGATAGAACAATTAGTGGCAGCAGGCAACTCATTACAAAATCCACTAGGATCAAATGGGATATCACCGCCGGGATCAAAAGGAAAAGAGTCAGATGGATCATAAAAGTACTCCTGTCCACCATCATCCTCGAAATCTTCATTTTCAGCATTGATTGTGACTGCATTAGCTTCATCTATGTCATTTTCAAAGTCCTCAAGAACTAGCATACTCTGAAACTTTGGCCTGGCATTTTTGTATACACACTTTGAAGCATGGTCAGGAGTATACTTTTCTCCACACTTGAAGCATAAGCCTTTGTCCTTTCTTTCCTTGTAAAGATCCATGGGAATATTTTTGGAATTTGTATTGGCTGAAGTGGACTTAGGCTTATTGTCACCTTGCTTAAATTCAACCTTTGGACTGTTTGCTGTCCTGAAATTGCTTTGAAGCCTAGAAGCATTAAATGGAGGATAAGTTGGTATCCGTAAGCTCCCACTAGGCATATGATTGCTGCCATAATTGTTACCAACTTGCCCTTGCTTTAAAACAGTCCTTGGCTGTCCATAACTTGGCTGAAATGAAGTCTCTTTCCTATACTTCCTTCCATAGCGCTCTGCAAGCTCAATAGCCTTGAAAAGTGAAGTAGGATTCTGCGCCATAACATCAGCTGACAAGGATGGTTCTAAACCATACATAAACTTGTGTAACTTGGCCTCATCACTGATGTTTTCCACATACATAGTCAAGTTGAGGAATTGGTTTGTATATTCTCTTACACTTAGGCCCCTTTGTTCCAAATCATACCATCTTCGTTCTAACTTCTCTTTTTCAAGAGGTGAAACAAAGACTTCAGCCATAAGTGCCTTGAAAGCTTTCCAATTCTCAATAAGTACATTCTCTTTTTTGATATACCTCCACCAAGTGTGGGCAAATCCTTCTAAGTGCAAGGAGGAAAAATGTATCTTCATATCATCAGTTTTAGGAAATATGTCAAAATAAGACTCCATCTTAGAGGTCCATTCCTCTAATTCTGATGGTGAAGATGACTGGCCATTGAATTTGGATAAAAAAAATTTGCCCTTGAATTCTCTATCATGAAAGGGTTGCTGTCCTAAAACTGGCTGATCAGGATTTCTAAGTACAGAACCCCCAAATTGAGACTGAAATCTTCCAACAGGTGGCTGAGAATTACCATGTAATCTTCCTGTTGGTAAGGCACTCCTGGAATTCTGAGTATGTAGTCCAAAAGCTTGAATATTGGCTCTGTTCAAACTGCCTAAATAGTCATCGTGCCTTTGTGAAGCTTCTCCTACTTCATACTGACTATTTGGAATACCTCTTCTTCCAATGATTCCATCTCCATGACCATTTTGGTTGGATGGCTGAAGTGGAACTGAAGGGTCACTATTTGAACAAGCCTTCTCATTAGCTTCTTTTGATGCCACTTGTACTTGTAAAAGTTTAGAGATTTGGAGCCCCAAGAGGAACACCAAGGAAAAGGGAGTTCTCTTGCAAGAAAATCTATCTTGTAACATCAACAAGCTTGTTTATCATGTTTCATATGATCACAATGAAGAAAAGAACACCAAGCACAACAAATCTTCATGCAACATCATGTAGATCTCCCACGGATTTAATAGAATCAACCATATTCTTCAATATCTTCACAATTCATTAATAGAACAAAGAAAGCAAAGGAATACACCATCTTTGAATGGAAATACATCACATAGTATTCATCTTCAATATCTTCATAATCTTCTCTCTCAATCTCTCATATACAATCACTCTGTTTCAGTAGAATTGGCTATCTCTGACTCTCTCTCTCTCACTCCATCAATAATATATTATATCCTCACTACAATCTCTCAAAATCACTCTCAATAATCCTTCTTAGGTTGTGGATACCCCTCCCAAGAGGTATGTCTGATATGAAGAGTCATCAGAGCCACTACAGTGTCCTTTCATAGCTCACTACTGTCACTTCACTCTAGGCTTCACTTGAGTCTTCAGTAGCTACTTCTTTCACTTCTTTCAGCTCTTTTGCACTTGTATTCACCTCTTTCCAAGGCTAGAAAACTTTCCCAAGCTACACTCTCATCCATCAAAACACATACAGAAGCATACAGAATAGTCACAGAATAGTACTAGAACAGCTACAGTACAGAACAGAACAGAACAGAGACAGAAGCTCTACAGAAGACCTACAGAAGGTTACAGAAGGTTATCAAAACCACATAACTCATTCTCAAACCATGCCAAACTCTCACAAACCATTCAATAAGCTTTCTCAAGATCTCAATCTTCATCAATCAATACTCTATCCCTCCTTACAGAAGACAATCAGAACAAAACAGAGCAAAACAGAGTAAAACAGAAGGTATACAGAACCTATCAGAACATCACAGAACCACTAATAAACATCATAAACTTCCAAAACACAATCAATATCATCCAAAAAACTCTCAAACCACTTCTAAACCAATCAATAATCTCATAAAATCAACCATTCAGCTCTCAAAAATAACAAAAATCAGCCAAAAAACAAGTCATTTCAACACTCAACATATCCCCACACTTAATAAGGAAGCGTCCTCGCGACCCAGGAAAAAGGGAATACAAGTTCAGGGAAAAGCTCAACTTTGATCTTCAATATCATCTAAAAAAGAATCCATCCACCACGACCCCAACTTATAACCTGTTTCTGATATAAAAATACAAAGAAAGGAAAACCCTTTATACATTAACACCGCTGATCAAACTAGAAAATCACAACAAATTTGTAAAGGATATAAGAGGTTTCTTCTTCTTCATCTACATCAGCTTCAACTCTCCATCCACGACCCCATCATCACAATTCTCCAAAATGTAGCTCGCACACAAAATCCAATCCAATAGGAAACTACCACGCTCGTATGACATAAAGGAATGCACAACACAAACACAAACACAACACAACTATCTGAATGACTCCTTCAAAAAGAGAGATTTTCATTAAAAAGCTTCCACCATACATTGGAAAGGTATCAATGAAGATGATCCCTCTTGAAAGATTGATGTTGTCGAAAACGATCCATAGACAAGGATTCATCTACAAAGGTTTTGGGAGGATTTTGAAAAAACTGAAGACAGCACATCCTTTCCAACAGGACCAGGTATTTGCTAGGCAAACAAAGGGCATGAAAATACAATATATCCAGTTGTTGCTGGGAATCAATGCTCACATTGACATTCATGCACAACTTTGGAATAGGCTTGGAATCATTATGAGAGTGCCTATGCATATACGCCAAGTACCAAGCAAAGTGAGCAGTTAATCTCACTGAGGGATCTGCAGACTGGGAATACTACTGAGCAAAATGAACATAGTTCTGATAAGTTTGACTGGCAGCTGTCCATTCTCCTGGAATTACTGGCCAATTGATTTGAGGTCCTGTAAGGCAATCATCCGAACTCCATCCCCTTCTTCTGGAAATCTGATTATCAAACCCATCACAGTCACTAACCAACTGAGGTGGTTGCGATATAGAAGTGTTAGGAGAGGGTAGTGGAATAAGGAAAAGTGGATGAAGTGAGGGATAAGAAAAATCATAAAAGGAAGAAAAGGTTAAAGAAGGAGTGGCAGAAATTTGGAGGGAATCACTAAGGAAGGGTGTTAATTGATAAATAGGAAATGTGGAGGGTACATGAATGGATGGAGAAAGACAGGGTGGAGAAGGGAAAAATACCCTATCCTCAATAAAGGAACAATATGTAAAAATGGGAATTTGAGGGAAAGAGGAAGGTTGGAAAAGAAGGGGCAAAATAGTTGTGGAATTAGATTGACAAAGGGAAAGATATATAGCATATCGGTGAGCCATTTGTTGGTAATAGAGGAGGGTAGGAACAGAAGGTCCTAAGAGAGATCGTCTATGATAGGCATCAAAGAAGGTAGCATCAAATGGATTATGTTTTGAAAGATAGGCTAAGAGATCCATCCTCAGTTGATTAGTACTCTGGGCAGAGATAGGAGCTGTGTTTTGTCTTTGATTCAGGACCACAGAATCAATCATGGGATGCCAGGAATTATCATGACAATCAGCCACTTTGGAGGAGTAACTCTGGAACATGTCAGCTATGCGCAACTCCAAATGGTTGACATACAAAACAACTTGTAGAACCACATCCCCCATATACCATGCCATATTCACCTCATCTAGATATAACAAGTCGCCTCGTAGATACATGTATGACATCAACATGGTATCTGGCGTGACAGAATCTTCAAACACCATCCTGACTACCTCTGTCAGCAACTCAGCAGACCAAGCCCCACTCCATCCATCCTCTAGAAGAGGTAAATCCATCGTGGAAAGCTTCATGTAGAAGACCAACTTCTGTAAGTGGTAATGGACAAAAAAAGAATGGTCTGGTGGAACATATTCCTGAAACTGCTCAAATGTAGACTATAACAAGTCCATTCTGGACTGCAATCTTTCCACTTTATCTTGGAATAGAGGGCATAAGGTAGCATGTCTCTGAAGAGCAGCCAAGTCCTGCTGTGAAAGAGAAGGAATCAAGGGAACATTAGGGCTTGGAGGAACAGCGCGCGACTTTGCGAGTTGATCTTGTAATTGCTGGATTTGGGAGGCTTGGGATGCCACTGTGTCATTAGCAATCTGTAAAGCTGGAAGTTTGTCATCTAAGATAGCTTGGAACTCCTGTGCTTCTCTGGACATCCTCTCCTTCTCCTCTGAAAGGCTAATAACCTGTGATTGAGCCGCTAGTAACTGGATCTTCAAAGAAGAAATCTCATCTCGTTGGGTGGCAACCAGTTGGGTTTGTTGTTCCATTTGCTTAAACAAATCTGCTAGGGTATCCTTAGCAGAAGCTAACTCGGATGTTGCCTTATGCAACTGGTCCTCAGACTGCATGAGTTCTTCATAAAAGGACGCGTACAGCTGTTGAACACAGGTTGTCACTGACAATTCAATGGAACTTTGAATATCTTTACAGAGGAAAGGAATTGCATCTCCTGAGATTAGACTAGGCAGGGAGGGAACTGATATGTCCAAGGATCCTTCGCGATGTGCTCTGAACATGTTATTACAAGTGAGATACCCAGGGAGATCACTACCAGAGGTAGCAGGGATGGATATTGAAGAAAGTACTGAAGGAGCTTTATCCGCTACCCACTTCAAGCATTTGCGCTGGATGACCAGGGGAGGCGGAGAATCATCATCCTCTATGTCAATAGGTTCTGACTCATCTGAAGGTGGAGGAGGAGGTACTGGATCTGATGGAGGAGGTGGAGGCAGAGTCTTCTGTAAACCTGAATAGGTTAAGAAGGCAGACAAATATGATCCATATGTGACATTGGTAACATTACCCCTGGTGACTTTGACGAAATGTTGATCCATTTTAGTGAGGAGGTAAGTGCTCCAATCAATAGCAACTCCTTTCAGCACCATCCTGGAAGCTATAAAAAGCTCTTTGGACAAATACTGGGATGGCGTTTTGGCAGGCATAAACCAGTCCTGGAGAAACTGACAGATCGTCTTCCATACGGGATCAGTGATCATAGAAAAGGAAACTCTTGAAGAGTTGATCACCTTCTTAACATCCAGCATTTCCCTTATCTGCTTTTGCAACAGCTTCAGAATCTCTTCATTAGAGAAAAGCTGACGAGTGGTAACAAAAGGTTCACCTTTGGAGGGAAGAGACAGAGCCTTCCCTAAGCCGCGAGGTGTCAAAGTCATAGAAATGCCCTGGACTAGTCCTGCCTTCTTGATGTAAGAGGCCAGAAACTCATCACATAACGACGGATCCTCTGGAAGCAATGGAAAGGAGGTAGCCACAAAAGTAGCAAGTCCCGCCTTCATGAGAGGCTCAAAAGTGAGTAGGGAAGAGTAATCCCTATTACTGACTAATGGGACATACTGGATAGGGGGAGGAGCATGAGAAGGCGCCATTCAGATGGTTACACACACACCACAAACACAGACAATCAAGGAGAATGCCTGCAAAGCAACATGCAAAAATCCAAGGATAAGAGAACAACCAAAACAATAAAACGTGACTCAACCAACTAACCCCAAACAAACCACAACCTAGAAAAAATTCGACATGACCTTGAGACAAATGTGACCGAAAGCTTCATGCTATGCATCAGACAAACACCCAGAACCCCGTAACAGGCAAGAAAAGAAAAAACTGCATACCGTACCCGTAACCGTAGCAAAGAAGTGGAACCAAAATAAGACCACATCCGATACATATCAAGACTACATCGTTGATAAACCAGTGTTTGACCATGGAAATAACTCTAATGACTGCGCATACCCATCCCACGAAACGGTTCATTAAAAAGGGAACTTAAGTGCAGTGAGGGGGAATTAATTTAATGAAAGGTTGATTTTAATAAATTATTAAGAATGAGTGAACATTTATTAAGTGATAAACCTTAGCAAGAAAATGGCGGTTCCTTATTATAAATTTAATTACCAATTATTAGATGAAAACGGTGCTTTAAGTCGAATCCCGGACTTCGATACCCAGATTGGGTCTCTAAATGCAAGTTCATTGATTACAAATCCAGGTGATGTGGAGCGCTTTTTTGCCAGTGCGTGCTCTTGTGACAGCTGGTTCATTTTAATTAAAAATTAAAGTGCCTCTGTCGCGCACATAGCGCGTGCGAAGTGAACGGCGGGTTTATTTTAATTAAAAAGTATGTGTGTATTAAGCGCGAATGCGCGTGTCATGGTGGTAGTTAGGTTTGATGTATGGTAAATATTGGTTTGTTTGTTTGTGTATTTTTTGTTGTTTTCCGTGGTTGTTTGTTTTATTTTTATATTAACCGTGGGTTTTGGGGTAGCTTGTGTGTTTTTTTTAAAACATAATAAATAAAAGGGAAATACCTGGTAGTGGTGTATGAAAATGCAAAGAATGCGCTCTCCTCAATCCAAAAATATTTGGATTTGTTCTAGATGTTTAGTTGGGGTGTTGGATGAAAAAGGTTTTTTTGTTATTTGATTGATTTGTTTTTTATTTCAAAGGAATTTAGGTGTGAAATTAAATATTGTGACAGCTGACAAAAATATGCCAAAAATAAATAAAAATATTAAGGAAAATGTTAGGAATTTTTCAAAAATTAATTTGGAATTTTTAAACATTTTTAATGAATTTTTATCGTATTTTTGGATATTTTGAAATATTTTGGAATGTTAAAAATGGGCAAAAATATTTGTTTGAAATTTACAGGTTGAGAAAAATATGGCCATGGTTGCAAAAATAAAAGAAAAGTGGCCGAGATTTTTCTGTAATTTTTGCAGAATTGAAAGTGGTTTTTTAATGATTTGTTTGTATTTTTCAATGTTTGTGTTTGTGTTTTGTTTTCTTTTTTTTGTTTTTTTTTTGGTGTTAAATGGAAAAAAGGGTTTGCGGGTGTGTTAATTAAAAATCTGGGAAAAATACCCAGCAATAGGCTGTGTGGCAGCTACGTGTCAGCAACCAACGATCAAAATCCTACAGCCATGTACGATCAAGTGCGAACAATCTCCAGCTCCCGCACGTGCGTACACACCGATGCGTGTGTCGATGTCGCGAGGGTGTCAATGGGTGGGACTGAGGTTGATGGAGGGGGTGTGGTGAGCTGCTGCGGGTCTGCAGGGTAGGACAGGGGGCTTGTGTAGGGGAGTGTGTGTTAGGGGGGGGCCACGTGGGTAATGGGGGGAATGAGGGTGGAGAAGGGGGGAAAGTGAGGGGATGGTGGGAATGGGGGTTAGATAGGGTTGGGTGTTAGTGGGGGTGGGAAAGTAGATGATGAGGGGCTTAGTGGGAGGAATGGGGGTTTAGGTGGGGGAATGGGAGTTAGGGTGGAGGTGAGGAGAAAGTGTGTGTTGGTGGGGTTTGAATGGGGGTTTGTGTGGGGGTAGGGGGAAAGTGGGTTTATGGTTGAGTGGGTGGGAAAAGGGGCTAGTGGGGGTGGAAGGTGGAATGGGTGGGAAGGGGGGCTTACATGGGTAGTGGGATGTGCACGTGGAGGAGGTAGGAGGTCAACGGGCGAGGCAGGGCCCCAGGGCAGGAGACAGCGGACGAACAACGTCAGAGGGGCGGCCACGGGGCGGGTAGATGCTGCAGGGCAGCGTGCAGCACTCGGCGGTGTCCACCAGTAGGCCGACAGGGCGCATCGACCACAGGCGGGCAGCGGCGACGGAACTGGCGGGATGACGGCGACGCTGGAGGCCGACGAGGAGGGGGTGGCGTGGGGGCGAGGCCACGGGGGAGAAGGAAGAGGTGACAAGGCAAGGAAGGAGGGAAGCAGAAATGGCGGAAGAGGAGGGAGGAGAGAAGGAGGAGAGGAGGAGAAGAGGAGGAGGGAAGGAGGAGAGGTATGGCAGGGAGGAAGAAGGAGGTAGAGAGAAGGAGAGGGAGGGCGGGAGAAGAAGGATATGGAGGGGGGAAGCATGAATGCAGAGGGAAGGGAGAGATAGAGGGAGGCGGTTAGAGAGGAAGGGGTCATGAGAGGGGAGGGGGGATAGGGAAAGGTAGGGGTGGGAAGGGCCATGGCAGGGTAGGGGTAGGGGTTGGGGGTAGGGTAGGTCATATGGGGGGTGCCCAAGGTCATAGGGGGGGTGCCCAAGGTCATAGGGGGGGTAGGGGTAGGGGTAGGGGAAGGGCAATGGGCGGAATAGGGGGTCATGGGGTGGGTAGGGGTAGGGGAAGGGCAATGGGCGGGATAGGGGCCCAAGAAGGAGGCATACCCCGTTCCGCGCGCGTACGTGGAGCGGGGTAAAAAAAAATTTGCCGTGACGGGATTGAAAGAGCGCCGGAATGACGGTACCGGTCACGGGGATGCGACCGGGGCGCGTTAAGATGCGTAAAATCCAAAACGGGCGCGTTCACGCGCGGGACGGGCGCGCGTAAAAATACATAAAAATAAAGAAAAATTAATAACTCACAATCGGATCGTCAAAACGAAATATCGTAAAAATTAAAAGTGGGCAGGACGACAGGGGGAAAACAAGGAAAATATGCGACGGAAGTTTCGGGGGGGGGGGGGGGGGGGGAGTAAAGGGCGGTCACGTGCAAAAAACCCAAAAAACGAACAAAAAACGCAATTAAAAATTAATATCGGAAGATCCGTGCATTGGAATGAGGTGCAAGAAAAAGGAAAACTGTGCGGAAAGACATTCCCGACAATCCTATCACATCAAAACATAGTTCCGACGGAGATAAAACACGTTCACGTGGGAAAACCCAAAAAACAAACCCGAAAATGGGATCGGAAATTAATACTAGACGAACCGTTTACCGGAATGTCATGTACTAAGAAGGAAAAATGTCTGTAGGAAGGGGTTGCACAGGGTTGGCATGTTAAACCGCAGTTTCGGTGGAAGTAGGAGGGGTTCACATGCAAAAAATTTCAAAAATACGCCCAAAAACTCATTTAAAAATTAATAATAATAAATCCAGAAGTCGAAAGAGGGGGGAGAAAAAAGGGAAAAGGTGGGGGAAGACATAGGAAACACGGCGGTCAAATCAAATTGGAATTCTGATGCAAACAGGGCAGGTTCACATGGAAAAATGTCAAAATAACACATGAAAAAGTCGTAAAAAACTGGAAAATTAATAATGGACAAACCGTGTATCGGAATGACACGGCGTAAAAAGGAAAAATATTAGGGAAAAAGTGGTTGTCAGGGCTATGATGTTAGATCATGGTTCCGAAGCAAGAAAAGCGCGTTCACATGGAAAACTGTCTAATTTGCGCAAAATGCTTCAAAAATTAATAACTCAAAAATCGTGGACCAGAACAGGGGTAGCTAAAAAGGAAAAATGGTCAGTTCAAAGGAGGAAACATGGCTATAAGGTTGGTTTTGGACTTCGGTGAACGTAGGGTGCATTCACATGGTAGAACCTCAAAAGCAAGGAATGAAGGAAAACTGCAAGGAAACAACCCCAAGGGTGGGTGGAAAAGGAACGGTTTGGTGGAAAGGGACCCCATCAGGGTAACAACAAGGCATGGCATACATGCATGAGCAAGTTGAGGCATATGCAGAAGGGTATGTAATGTAGACGCGCAGGGACGCGTCCCCACACTTAAGACCTTAATGGATAGGGTTAACCGAGCAATAGGGACCTAGGACCATGCCACAGACCATCCACTAACGTCCCCACACTTAAAACATGACCGTCACGAAAAAACCAAAGTGGGAGGGTTAGAAAAACTTGGCCCATTTTGTTGAGGATCAAGATCAATTGTCGATGGCACTTCTTGTGTTGTTGTCGGCTTTTGGAGTTACCAAGGCATCTTCTCGGCACAGGTTCGTCATGGAAGGGACCACGCGGCAGCATCCAGGGAGGTAGCTGATGGAAGGAATCGCACGAAATTCGTCGATGATGAGGGATACTATACTCAACTCACAGTCACTCAAATGGAATGAAAGAACAGTCACTCGCCCCATGACTAATATCACTCGAGGAAAAATGATTGAAACCCATATCGCATACCCAGTTGAGGAATCGACAAGGGGGAATGGTGCATAAGGAGTATGCCAGGGTGCACAATTGATGGTGCATTAGTGCGTCCAACCCGTCTGGCATAAGTGCAAGGAGGAAGGCAAGGGAGCCTTACAGTGTAGTGTACAGAACAGGGTGATGAGTCTTGTGATGATGGCAAAGACCCATCCCGTGGGTGCATAGGGAAACGGGAACATACCTGACTCCAAGTGTCGTAACGTCCCTCAATCTCACCTCTCGGTAATTGATTGAAGAAACTCCAGTCACACTCAGCCCACCCCCTATGTCTCACGCTCTGTTGAGAGATACAGGAGGGCAGCCTTTTTCTGAAACCCGTTGATGTAATCCTCATGGTCACTTGTGCAAAGGTTGTATGCCTTGTGCGCATTGGATGGTGCAACTGTGCATCCCGCCCTGTGCCGGCATAGGGTGCGAGAAGGAAGGCCAGGGAGCCTTATGGTGCAGTGCATAGAAACAAATTGTGCTTTGTGCATTGAGAGGCCCATCCCGTGTGTGCAACACTTCATTCACACTTCTCACCTCTCATTTGATTTGAAGGGAAAAGACAGGTCTCTCGCCCCACCCTCTGTCCCACTCATTGTTGAAAGTTACAGAGGGCAACCCCTACTCACGTCCCCATCCGATTAGGATGAAAGCTCACATCACTCAATTGTTTGTCGATGAAGATCGCGTCATCAGTTGTTGAAGAGGCGTACCTAGAGAGATAGCCATCAAATCGAACGTTGTGTTGAATAGGACATGTCATCTGCTAGAGGACAGGTAGACACTTTGCAGAGAGACCCAGGACACAGCGTACCAAGAGAGGTAGCTTCGAAATTGGATCCTGGAAATATCAATTAATGAATCCACTTTTTGGACTGCTGGGTGTTGCCACCTTTTCCACAACCAGCTTCTCGCCCAAGGGTGTTTACCACCTTTTCTTGGAACGAGGCCTGCTATGACAGGGAATTGCTTCCTTTTCTCTCATAACAGATTTGTTTTTTTTTCTCTTTTTTTCTTGTCTTCCCCTATTCCCGAGGGTGTTTCCACCTTTTCTCGAAGAATAGGTCGGCATGACAGGGACCTAAGTCCTTTTCTCCCATGACCGATATGTATTTTTTCCTTTTTTTTTCTTTTTTTTTTCGAATTGAGCAAGGGAATGGTAGAAAGACCAATTGTCAGAACCAACCTCGCCACTGTCGCTTGTGGAAAATAGAGGATAAGAGATCAAGGCTGGAAGGGGGATTTGAGGGGACAGAGGGTTGCGTCCACCTCATCAGGAGTGACTGAAGAACGGCTATCAAAAGTAGCATCATAAGAAGTACAGTGCCACGCCAACGAGGGAAAGGATCAAGTGACCATGATTGTCAAGATCCCCAAGGAGGGAAGTACTTCTTCAGGCGATATCCATTGATCAGGAAGGGATCATCATAGGCATCCAGGGTTTGCACTTGGACAGAGCCATTAGGGTCGACAGCAAGTACCTTATAGGGGCCCATCCACCGCTGTTGAAGCTTGCCAGGAAACTTGCCAAATCGTGAATCATAGGCTAGGACCAAATCACATTCTTTGAACTCCTTATGCTTGATGAAGCTATCATGGTAAGCCTTACGTCGAGCTTGCGTGGCTTCCATGCACTGGAGAGCCATCCTACGAATTTCGTCCAAACATTCCAAGTGCAGGAGACGGCGTTGCAGTGAATCATCATCCCCCAAACGCTCTTTGATAGCCACTCTCAAAGAGGGTAATTCTAGTTCAACAAGAAAAACAGCTTCTGTACCATACACCAACTGGAAGGGTGTCTGTCCTGTTGCTGCTTTATGGGAGGTTCTGTATGCCCAAAGGGCCTCTGTAAGTCGATCATACCAATCACGATGATGTGCGGCAATCGTTCTTGTCAGAATCGAGCAGAGGATACGATTGGTGACTTCGACTTGGCCGTTGGCTCTGGGGTAATAAGGAGTGGACTTGCGATGGCAGATCTTATACAACTCTGTCAACTCTTCCATGACTTTGTTAATGAAATGAGTGCCTCTATCACTTACCAGCTCTAAGGGACTGCCAAAACGGGTGATGATATTCTCGTACATGAACAGGGCCACGCTGTTACCAGCGTCCCGCTTGAGGGCTTTAGCTTCACACCACTTTGTGACATAATCCGTACATACGAGGATGTATCGGTTCTGCTTCCTTCTGGTGGCAAGGTCGATTGGACCTACGAAGTCGATGCCCCACTTCTCAAAAGGCTTCAAAGGAAGGATAGGTTGCAGTGGCATGGCACTTGTCTTGGTGGGTTTCCCCATTCTTTAACAAGCATCACATCTTTTACAGTAATCATAGGCATCCTTGTGGATGGTAGGCCACCAATATCCTGCTATAGCAGAGCCTTCCTGGCTGTAGCTTCTCCTGCAAGGTGGCCTCCACATGGCTCGTCATGGCAAGCCTTCAGAACAATCCCAATCTCATCTCCTGCAACACATCTTCGGAGCACTTCATCTTTGCCTTTCTTGTACAGTGCACCGCCTAGTAGGGTGTAGGGGGCTGATTCTAGCATAAGCTTCTTCCTCTCCCGACTAGAAATGCCAGGAGGGTACTGTTGGGTTGCCAACGAATTGGCAATGTCTGCATACCAAGGAGTTATAGTTTCTACCAGGAATAGGGAAGCATCAGGGAGGTCTGGATCATCCTGCTCCTCATTTGCAGTTTGTGGGATACGCGACAGATGATCAGCTAGAACATGGGAACGACCAGGCTTAGTAATCACCTCAAAGTCGAACTCCTGAAATAGAAGGAGCCATCTCATCATTCGTCCTTTCACATCTGCTTTGTTCATCAGGAAGGACAGGGCCTCATGATCCACATAAAATTTAAAGGGGGTGGACAGGAGGTAATGGCGAAACTTTTCCAGGGCAAACACCATTGCCAAGCACTCAAGCTCTGTCACTGTATAGTTCCGTTCCCTATCAGTGACTTTTCGGCTTGCATAATAGATCGGTTGATCCAGCTTCGAGGAGCCCTTTTGGCAGAGAACTGCGCCTAAGCCTTCAATAGATGCATCAGTGTGTGTACATGGAACTCTTTCGTCCAATCAGGAGGTTGCAAAATAGGTGCCTCAATCAGACACTGCTTCAGAGTGTGGAAAGCTTTGTCACATTCTTCCGTCCAAGTAAACTCTGCCTCTTTCCTCAGAAGTTTGTGCAAGGAGGTTGCCTTTGTTGCAAAATGAGCTATGAACCTTCTGTAGTAACCCACATGGCCTAGGAATCCCCTCAATTGTTTGAGGTTGGTGGGTGCTGTCAGAGCTGCGATCTTTTCGATCTTTGCAGGGTCTGATGATATCCCTTGTGCAGAGACAATGTGGCCCAATAGAACTCCGGAAGAGACCCCAAAGATGCATTTGTCGGGGTTGAGGGAAATCCCATACTCCCGGCATCGGTCAAAGCATTGTTCCAGGTGTTCCCAGTGTTCACGGATCAAACTATAGACACAGAAGTCATCCAAATATACTTCAATAAAGTCGTGTAGATGATTTTGAAATGCGGCCATCATGACTCGTTGGAAAGTAGCAGGGGCATTGCAGAGCCCAAATGGCATCACTCGGTAAGCATAGGTCCCCCATTCTGTGGTGAAGGTTGTTTTGGATTGGTCTTCCTCTACAATTTGGACTTAACACCATATTGGGGAATATGGGAATTTCCCATAAGTTTGGGACACGTGGTCAAATCTTTGGATTTATCATAACTTGAACAATATAGCTCCAAATCAAGCGCTCTATAGCTCAATAGATTCCATTTTTCAAGAGCTTTCTAATGATAGGTCACATGATATGGTTTTGAGAAACGTATGGGCATGTTATCCGGGTGTCACCTTTTTAGTATTCAAAAATGGGATTTGGGAGATTCCCAAACTCACTAATATTGTGTTACTTGGTTGTATCCGCTGAATCTATCCAGAAGGGAATAAAGCTCATGTCCTGCCACTGTATCCAATAGTTGGTCTGTGAAAGGAATCGGGAAGTGATCCTTCTTTGTCTTGGAATTGAGCTTGCGGAAATCCACACATATTCGCAATTTGCCATTCTTCTTGGGTACAACCACGATGGGTGAAACCCATTCACTATTTGCCACTGGATAGATGAACTCGGCTTCCAAAAGCTTCAGCAGCTCCGCTTTCACCAATGTGGAATAATTCGGGTTCATTCGCCTCTGTCGTTGCCGTACTGACTTGGCATCAGGCTCCAAGTCAATATGATGTTGACATATTGTGGGATCAATCCCCTTTAGGTCTTTGTAGGACCACGCAAACACGTCCAAATTTTCTTTCAACAAGTTGTACAAGGTTGACAACTCCTCTTCTGGGAGATTGCTACCCACCTTCAAGTGGCGTTCAGTGCCATTTGCATCCACAAAGGTTAACTGCCTTTCACCTTCTACTTCACGGATGAAGGTCCCACGAACTGATTCTGGATATAGATCCGACTCCTTCAAGGGAGTGGTGTCCTCTTTTGATGTCCCACTAGAACCAACTTCTTCTTTTGGTGGAGACTTAGGTTGCTCCTTAAGATGTTGAAATGGGATTAGAGTTATTTCGGGTTTGGTTTCAAAATTAATTACCTCTTGGCTTGAAGACTCCTTTGAAGATGACACATCCAGGAATGTCACATAACAGGGACCCTCTGATGCCTGTTGGGTTTGTGGGACTGGTGCTTGTTGGCACGGTGCATCATCATCATCTTTCTTAGGCAAAGATGAGTTAGGACGGCATGAGCCACTGCTGAAAGACGGCTCGTTCTTCTTAATCCATTTCTTATAAAGATTTTGCATGTGAGAAGATCCATTTACCATACCAAATGGTACCATCACCATTCTGTCCCATAGCATGAGCTCGTCTGCTTCTGAAGCTTCTGGAACTTCTTCTTCATATATATCCTCTTCAGGTGGGATAGACTCTTCTAGCTCACTTTCATAACCTTCTTCGTCCATATCATATTCATCCTCTTCTGTCTCTGTCTCTGTCTCTGTCTCTGCTTCTGCTTCTGCTTCTGTCTCTGCTTCTGCTTCTGTCTCTGTCTCTGTCGCTGCTTCTGCTTCTGTCTCTGCAGGCGCTCTGTAACAGAAGAACAGATTCTCTGTTTCATCTTCTACCTCTGTCTCGGCTTCTGCTATGGCCATGTAACAGGGAGAGCAGTACATCCATGCTTCTACCTCACTGTCAGAAGTGATTTCAGAAGTCATTCTTGGTTCAGGCAGGAAGTATTCACCCATTGATAATGGCTTTGCATCTTTTGGAAGTCGGCTTACAGTATCCACTGTTAAGGAACATGCCACTGTTTTCTTGGGAAGGATCTGTTTGACAGCATCTTCGTTTGCTGATGTTCCATTCGTAGCCTCATTAGGGGAGTCAGAAGATAATTCCAAGGAGGTGGATCCATGTCCTTTTTGAGAACCATACAGTTTCAGCACCACTTTATTGGGTCCTCTACCCAAAGTCAAGGTTCCTTTGAACCAATCTGTCCTTGCTCGGGCTTCAAAAAGCCATGGTTTGCCCACTAACAGAGGATAGGATGTACCATAAGAGTTTGGCTTCACCACCAGATAGGTTAGCCAATAATCTTTTCTAGCCACTGTAGACTTCACATATGGGAGAATGCCCAAAGGCTTGATTCTACTCTGATCCGCCAGTCTGATGAGCCATTGGGTGGCTTGCACACCTTGTAGGTCTAGATCCTTCATTGTCACATCCGTCATAATGTTCACTGATGAACCACTATCAATCAGTGCATTTGCAATGAAGCAGCCTTCTATCCACACACCAGTCTTTGGAGTACCCAGATCTAGGAAGGCGTTAGCTACGTCCACGTCTTTGATAGGCTCTGGAGCTTTGTTGGACTTTGTCACTGTTGAGGGTAAGCCATGTCTTCTTGTCAATATACTTTTGAACCTTTTTCGGCAGCTAGGAGACAACATCAATAATTGTCGGAATGTGAGGTTTGGTTTAAAGGTATCTAGATCTTTGACCAAATCGTATTCCTTAATAGGATCCACTGGCTTCTCTAATCGGTTAGGGAATGGGGCAACACCCATTTTCATTTTCCCTCTTTCTTCCAACAGGGGAATCATGGAAACTTCTTCTGCTACTTGCAGCACTTCCTCCTCTTCTGTATCCTGAACCTCTGGTCCTGTCTCTGTAACTGTCTCTGTAACTCTCTGTGGCACTGTAGTGCTCTGTACGGCACTGTTAGGCTCTGTTCTGTTCTGTTCTTCTGGTGGAAGATTGAACTTCACTATTCTGGCAGGAGGGTTATTTTCTTTCTGGACAAGTGGTTCCTTCTGCTTTGCACGAGTGATGGCAGCAACTTCCAATTCCACTAAATTGGAGGTAGGCTCTTGAGCCTTGGCCGGACTATCAGTAGCACTGTTTTTCACTGGGGCTGGGCTTGGACAGTCTTTTGCAGTGTGGCCTTCTCCTTTGCATCAACTGCATAAGGGCTTGTAATCCACTGACCTTCGAGGATTTGGACAATTCGGTGAGATGTGTCCCTTTTCTCCACATCTATAACACTCCACTTCTGATCTCTGACCACCGCCAGACTGTCTTCCTCTGTAACTTTGGGAGGGAAATCTTCTGGGTCCGAAATTAGGGCCAAACTCTCTCGGCTTGGGTCCAATATCTTGTGTTGTCATTTTGGATTCCAGCAAGTTGAATCTTGTGTCTTCTTCCTTCCTTCTCCTATCATGCATCTCCTTTAGAGAGCAAATGTCCTCTGTATGGTTCTTCCGCAAACAGTAGGAACAGAAGGCCCCAGGAATAGTTGGTTTTTGTGTACGTTCAGTGGCTAAATGGCCTGCTTGATGATACTTACCACACCAAGTATTTGACCGGATCACATCTCTTCCTGCTCCTGCAACGTTGGATATGCTAGCGGTGTTCACTTTCAACGTCTGTAGCTGCTTTGTAATCACATCCATCAACTCCTTTTTGATGTTTGCAACTGAGTTGGATAAGTAGTCCTTCAAGCTTTCTCCTCCTGAGGCACTGGCAGGAGGGTTTTGAGGAGTCTCTATAATCACTGCATAAACCGGTTGGGCTAGTACAGAGGGGTCTCTGTTCTGGTTCTGATTCGGAGCTCCTATTTGAACTGTTGGCTGTTGGCTCCAGTTGGTAGGATTCCACTATTGCTGCTGATTTGGCATGGAGGAAATTGGTTGGGGCCATTGTTGTTATGGTTGAACCACCATTTGAGGCATGGATGGTGGCCACTGTGGATTTGGTGCACTGTACTGTGATACCGGGGGCATCTGTTTGGTAAGGGTAGGGAACAGTCCCAGGAACTACATTTGGTGGATACATCATTCCTGGCATCAGAGGGGGTAGGACTCCTCTTCCTGTATTCATCGCTAATCTAGCTTCCACTTCATCGTACAGTCTTGCACCTTCTGTTGTAGCTTGCAGTGTGGCTGGTCTTTGCAGCTCCACAAACTTACAGACTTCTGGTTGTAATCCTCTGAGAAACACCCCCTTCTGAATGCCATCATCTAGATTATGGTTAGTCCATCTCTTCAGGATGGATTCCATTCGTGAGACATAAGCTTCCACTCTTTCTCTAGAGGACTGACTTAGGTTCATAAATTCCTCTCGCATCCGCTCTTCAAAACCTTCACGCCTGAATTTAGTGAGGAAGGCCAACTTCAGGTCGTCCCATGTGCCAAAAGTTCCTGCTGCTTGTCTCTCATACCACTGAAACGCCGCGCCCTTGAAAGTGGCGGGGAATATTGCTAACCAACGCTCAGGGGTTCTGGCATTGTTAGCCACACATGCTACCATAAACTCTGCTACATGAAGATCGGGGTCTTCATTGTACTCTCCCTTAAAAACTGGCAATGGAACTACATTCGCTGGCCTGTCATCAATATTTCCAGGGCGGATCTGGCTTGGAAATGGACCTCCAGCAGGAGGAGAAAGGGCTTGATGTGCCATTGGGACTTCTGTAAAGAGTTCCGCAAGGGCGTCAAAGGCAGCTTCTGCTGCGAGCTCGTTCTCAGCCTTGATTTTTGCTTTCTCTCTTCTCACGTACCTCTGGACTCGTTCTAATGCTTGCCTCCTTATTGCGTCATTCATCAGGGGTGTGGCTCCACTATGTTGTTAATGCTCCACAGAGGGTTAATAGAAGGCTTCAGTCTCTGGAGGACTCTCCTGCCAACATTTCTTCTACTTCTTTCTTTTCAATGTCCCTGAATTCTGCTTTCATTCCACTGCACAGAGGAAGGTATTTGATTCTGAAGGTGTCAAAATGCATATGTCTGAGCATTGTGGTGGTGCCATCATCATAGTAATGCCAGCTTCTGATGGTTTCAACAGTGTATGTTGTGAAAAACACTCTGTCTACCAACTTCCAATGGGTTGCCAATTGAACAAACAGAAGATTATCAGTACACCAAGCATCCCATGTATCTTGCTGTTGAGCGTCCACGAACAAATTCCAACTCTTTTCCTTCTTGTCTTTGTGAACCTCTACAGACCAAGACTCCTGAAGCTTCTTCACAATCTCCCACTTGATGTTGTCTGGAAACTTCTCAATGAATGCCAAATCTTCCATTGATGGTCATTCTCTCTGTTTCTGCTCTTCAATTTATTCCCAAACAATTTTCCACCAAGATGCAAGTTTCTGCTGCTTCAACAGGAAGAGGAAACTGTCCACCACATAGAGCATGCATCATGATGGTGATGTGTTTCCGCCATTGTGGGATGAACTTCTTGTGGAAAGTGACTTTGATTATGAGAAATTCCAACTCTTCAGTGGAAGAAGGAACTTTACAAACATCCATTGAATTCTTCTCTTCTTGGCAATGCCATTTCCTTCATTTTCAGCCTCTTCTGGTGCTTGTTGATAGCAAGATTCCCCGGCTGCGCACCAAAAACATGGAGCCCCAAGATGAACACCAAGGAAAAGGGAATTCTCTTGCAAGAAAATCTATCTAGTAACATCAACAAGCTTGTTTATCATGTTTCATATGATCACAATGAAGAAAAGAACACCAAGCACAACAAATCTTCATGCAGCATCATGTAGATCTCCCACGGATTTAATAGAATCAACCATATTCTTCAATATCTTCACAATTCATTAATAGAACAAAGAAAGCAAAGGAATACACCATCTTTGAATGGAAATACATCACATAGTATTCATCTTCAATATCTTCATAATCTTCTCTCTCAATCTCTCATATACAATCACTCTGTTTCAGTAGAATTGGCTATCTCTGACTCTCTCTCTCTCACTCCATCAATAATATATTATATCCTCACTACAATCTCTCAAAATCACTCTCAATAATCCTTCTTAGGTCGTGGATACCCCTCCCAAGAGGTATGTCTGATATGAAGAGTCATCAGAGCCACTACAGTGTCCTTTCATAGCTCACTACTGTCACTTCACTCTAGTCTTCACTTGAGTCTTCAGCAGCTACTTCTTTCACTTCTTTCAGCTTTTTTGCACTTGTATTCACCTCTTTCCAAGGCTAGAAAACTTTTCCAAGCTACACTCTCATCCATCAGAACACATACAGAAGCATACAGAACAGTCACAGAATAGTACCAGAACAGCTACAGTACAGAACAGAACAGAATAGAGACAGAAGCTCTACAGAAGACCTACAGAAGGTTACAGAAGGTTATCAAAACCGCATAACTCATTCTCAAACCATGCCAAACTTTCACAAACCATTCAATAAGCTTTCTCAAGATCTCAATCTTCATCAATCAATACTCCATCCCTCCTTACAGAAGACAATCAGAACAAAACAGAGCAAAATCGAACAAAACAGAAGGTATACAGAACCTATCAGAACATCATAGAACCACTAATAAACATCATAAACTTTCAAAACACAATCAATATCATCCAAAACACTCTCAAACTACTTCTAAACCAATCAATCATCTCATAAAATCAACCATTCAGCTCTCAAAAACAACAAAAATCAGCCAAAAAACAAGTCATTTCAACACTCAACAAGATTTTGCCATGAGTAGATCATTGGATAATACTAACTTTTCCATAAGAGCCTTGGTTTGATCAGTAGATTGAACCATCTGATCCATCCTTGACAACATGGCCTCATGCCGTTCTCTATGCCTTAGTTCATGAGCACACAAAGTATCATTGAGTATACTAATTTCTCCTTGTTGTTGAAACTCTTCAGGGTTCCCTTGAAGTGTACTTTCCATCATGGAATCCCTGATTTGTTGTGCATAATCCTCTTGGACCTTATTTTTGCCTTTATGTCCTGCCATACTAGTGCAGTCCTGCAGTACCCCTTGTCAGTAAAACAGCTATAACTTTGGCTAGAAAACTCCAATTGTAGAACTTTTTTGTGCGAATCGAAGCTAACAATGCCCTCTTCGAGATGAGCTATAGCACGCTTTAACAGGTTTAGGACAGAAAATTTTGTAACTGAATTTCAAAGTCTGAACTGTCCAGTCCTGCACCTGTTTAGACCTGTAAGTGCCCTGTTTTGACCCTGTAATGCAAGAGAGTAACCTCAAATGGCTACCAAACCCTGCAAAGGGGTATATAGGACCTGTGGGTACCCTGTAGTACCTGCACCTGTGCTTTAGCAATGAAGGGTGTACCTGTATCTACCGGTAAATACCCTGTGGGTGACCTATAAATTCCCTATTTTACCTTGTTTTAGTCCAGTAGGTATTTGAGTCGTTGGAAAGTCTTCAATCTTCAATCCTCCACTCGCTGTACCTGTGTGAGGGATAAAATGGCAGGACATGCTCCTACATGGGCTCCTAATCATCGGGAGGTGGGCAAAGTTTTCCGTGGGTCCGTTGGGGATCTTCGATAGTGAGGGAGAGTCACCTCTCTTTTGTCCCACTATCGTAAGAAGCTGGGAATAGTTAGAATATTAATAATATGCCATGTCACATAGACATTGGTATATAAGGAGAGAAGTTGTAAATTTTCACATCTTTTTGACAAATCAATACATTTACAATCTTTCTCTCCCATCTTGCTCTAAGCTTCCATGGCTTTTTCATCTTTCTTGTCTTTCTCTCTCCAATTCTAGTCTTTCTCTCTCCTCATCACTCTTATTCTCTCTCTCCCTGCAGTCTTTCTCTCTCCACTTTCTCTCTCCCTGGTTCTCTCTCTGACAAGTGGTATCAAAGCTTCAGTCTTTGATCCATTATTTTCTTCCATTTTCACTCCCATTTTCCTATTTCAAAACCAATTTCAGACAAAAATGGTACAAGACAGTGACTAGTGGAGTGCTGCAGGACAACTACAGTTAGCAAATGACTACATCTGGAGATATCCAAGGTCAGATATGGCGGATAAGGGCTTAAATGGTTGGACGTCACCAAATTTTATGCAAAATTGAAGGTAACTAGGGTAAAGGATGGTTAACCGGGTTTAGTTACAGACTAAACTACAATTACTTTTCAAAAGAGAGCTTCTCTTCTCTCTCCTTCAAGCTTTTGGCTGAAGCTTTCATGGTGGATGTCAAGATTTTCACAAATATCTCTCTCTATGCTGAACATCTCACTGCCAAACCATGGGGCAAAGATTCTTTGTGTTCTAAGCTACAGGAGGAATACCAGACTTGATCATTGCTGAGGAGTATTGGCCAGGAAGCAGCCCAAAAAATGCGCCGAAAAATGCGTTGATTTTCCTGCTCCATCTCCTTGCTCAATTGCTCTAAATCTTCAGCTCACTGATCAATGCTTTGAAAGGCTTCATCAAACACTTCATTCCATTAACTTTCAGCTCCAGGAGAACTCTTATCAGCCATTCCTTTGCTCAAAACCCTAATAACATAGCAGGGCAGCCATAGCCACAGACATGGAAGCTCAAATTTCTCAAAATTTTGGACTTCCCCGACCTTCAAGGCTTCTCTAAAGCTGAATACAAGCTAGATAGACTTTAAGATTGAAGACATTGAAGAGATTTCAACCCGTGCATGTCAATGAAGCTCTGATACCACTTGTCAGAGAGAGAACCAGGGAGAGAGAAAGTGGAGAGAGAAAGACTGCATAGGAGAGAGAAAGACTGCAGGGAGAGAGAGAATAAGAGTGACGAGGAGAGAGAAAGATAGGAAAGATGAAAAAGCCATGGAAGCTTAGAGCAAGATGGGAGAGAAAGATTGTAAATGTATTGATTTGTCAAAAAGATGTGAAAAATTACAACTTCTCTTCTTATATACCAATGTCTATGTGACATGGCATATTATTAACATTCTAACTATTCCCAGCTTCTTACACAATTTGTTTATCCCACAGGACTCAAGTGGATCCTTCACTAACTCACATACATGTATTTAGAGCAAATTCACATGGCTTCCTAGTAGGTGAGAGATTAGAGTTATTGTCACAATGGATGTATTCATTTGAATATCCCTATGAATACACCCCTCATGATGCAAAACCCCTCTCTTAGTCTCTTATCTTTGTTCACAACCCATGGACAAATTCAAAGTTCTCTATAATTATACCCACCTCACAAATTGTAATGAGGAAAGTCGAGGATGGATCTTTTAATGTACATAATGTTACAACAACCAATGAGTTGGGATTTTAATTGGAATGAGGCTTTTTCCCCAGACAAAGAGGATCGATCACAATAAAATTTACTACAGTAAGCATCACTTGGAGTGAGGTTCCAATCTATTTATCCCACACGTAGGACTCAAGTGGATCCTTCACTAACTTACATACAGGTATTTCAAGAAAATTCACATGGCTTCCTAGTAGGCGAGGGATTAGAGTTATTGTCACAATGGATGTATTCATTTGAATATCCCTATGAATACATCCCTCATGATGCAAAACCCCTCTAAGGTCTCTTGTCTTTGTTCACAACCCATGGACAAATTCAAAGTTCTCTATAATTATACCCACCTCACAAATTGTAATGAGCAAAGTCGAGGATGGACCTTTTAATGTACATAATGTTACAACAACCAATGAGTTGGGCTTTTAATTAGAATGAGGTTTTTTCCCCAAACAAAGAGTCTCATTGCTTATACACACTACACAACATTCTTTCCTAGAAAATCATTCCTTGCAACAATGCAACAATCCCATCCTTGCTAATAAAACCAACATTAAAAAAGTCCCAAAGTTTAAAAATATAAAAAATAGGGTTTTTAATATCATCAAAGTTAAATTATTATTATATGCTTACCAACCTCATGAATTGCAACGAATAAAGTAAATGATTGATCTATCTCTCAATAATGAAAGTCATAAATAAATAGTATTATCACTTTGCCCTTGGTGCAGTGAATGCTATAAGATGGACCCCTATAGTCCAAGGGTGCACACTACACAATATCCTTCCCTAGAAAAGCACTACTTGATAATCCATGAAGAACATAAGTATAGAAAATTGTAGTCCCTACATTAGAGTTCAAGAGATATGGCTCCATCTTGGTACCTATAGGGGTTGATAATATAACACATATTTTAAAATTAATATAGAAGATAATAAAATAAACATAAATTTAAATCCCCATATTGTTGATATCTTGCACTCCATGTCTTAAAATGCATATCTTAATATTAAAATGATTATTCTAACATAATGTACATCCTCATATTTTAAAGTGTGTGGACATGTGTTTTCTATATAAATCCAACATTGAAAGCTCCACTATTTCAAAAGCAGAGAGAGAGAGAGAGAGAGAGAGAGAGAGAGAGAGAGAGAGAGAGAGAGAGAGAGAGAGAGAGAGAGAGAGAGAGAGAGAGAGAGAGAGAGAGAGAGAGAGAGAGAGAGAGAGAGTATTAAATCTTCCACTCTATGTACTAAAATCAATGAAGATAATAAAATAAACATAGATTTAAATCCCCATATTGTTGACATCTTGCACTCCATGTCTTAAAATGATTATTCTAACATAATACAAATCCTCATATTTTAAAGTGTGTGGGCAGGTGTTCTCTATATAAGTTCAGCATTGAAAACTCCACTATTTCAAAAGCCAAGATAGAGAAACACACACACACACACACACATACAGACACAATTTTTGCTTATAAAACCAAATTATTACACAAACTCAAATCAAAATACGAAAACTTTGCATCCTACATGAGACTCTCACAAAAAGAGAGAGAGGGAGAGAGAGAGAGAGAGAGAGAGAGAGAGAGAGAGAGAGAGAGAGAGAGAGAGAGAGAGAGAGAGAGAGAGAGAGAGAGAGAGAGAGAGAGAGAGAGAGAGAGAGAGAGAGAGAGAGAGAGAGAGAGAGAGAGAGAGAGAGAGAGAGAGAGAGAGAGAGAGAGAGAGAGAGAGAGAGAGAGAGAGAGAGAGAACTGAATCTTCCACTCCATGTACTAAAATCAGTGTAGAAGATAATAAAATAACTATAGATTTAAATTTGTATTGTTGATATCTTAAGATGTTAATATCTTCCATTTCATGTCTTAAAATGCATAAGTTAAAATGTTTATTCTAATCCAAGGTAGATCCTCATATTTAAAGTGCGTGGGTAGGCATCCTCTCTCTCTGCCCCCACACTTGCGTCAAGAGATCTTCTCTCTCTCCCACCCACCTCTTCTCTCCTATACCTGAATATATATATATATATATATATATATTCAATAAAACTAATAATTAACCAATAATTAACAATCTCTCTCTCTCTCTCTCTCTCTCTCTCTCTCTCAACTAATAACAATAAAAACTAATAACAAACTATTAACTTAATTAACCATATTATTATCTTAGTCTTAATATTAATCTAAATTCTAATTGTTAATAACTTTGATCAACCAATAAATAATAATTATAATCATCAATTAAATTATCTATGCTTAAATTAACAACCAACTAACTAACAAATACAATCTATAGCACTACTTTCTTATTTTGGCTCTTGGTTCAGTTATCTCCCAAACCTCCATCATAATAACTTAATAATAACAACAAACACAATATAATAAGAATAAAATAATAATAACTCATCACAATGATAGCAATAACAATAATAATATAATAATAACTATAACTAACTAACAAATACATACAATATAATAAAACTATACACAAACAACTAATAACTTAAGTAATAACCACCTTATCTTAATGTTAATCTTAATGTCAATCAACTAATAATTATCAGTTAAATTAACTATGCTCTACTTAACAACTAACTAACTAACTAGCAATTAACATTAATAATAATTATGAATCAACAATAACAATTTGAAATATTAAATTAATAACTAACAATAACAACAATAATAATAACAAACATATAACTATAATAACAAAATAACTAATCAAAATCAATAATTAGCAATAACAATAACAATTAACATTGACATTAACATTAACAATTAGAATTAATCAACAACAACAACAACAACAACAACAATAATAACAACAAACACAATATAATAAGAATAAAATAATAGTAACTCATCACAATGATACCAATAACAACAATAATATAATAATAACTACAACTAACTAACAAATACATGCAATATAATAAAACTATATAAAAACAACTAATAACTTAACTAATAACCATCCTATCTTAATGCTAATGTTAATCTTAATGTCAATCAACTAATAATTATCAGTTAAATTAACTATGCTCTACTTAACAACTAACTAAGTAACAAATACAATATAACTACATAAAAACAACTAATAACTAACAATAATCAAATAAAATAATTATCATTATTAAAATTATTAAATAGATTCAATAATAATAAAACAAAAACTATCCAATTATTAAAATCAATTAATTAACATTAATAATATTTAAATTAATTAATTTTAACAATAATCTATATCTATAATAATAATAACAAAACAACCAATCAAAATCAATAATTAGAAATAACAATAACAACTAATATTAATATTAACACTTATAATCATAATTGGTATTGTTATAATAGTTATGATTATTATTATTATTGATAATTAACAATAATGACAACAACAACAACAAATACAATATAATAATATTAAAAAATCAAGATAATGTAATATAATATAACAACATGATAATAACTATAACTAAGAAATACATACAATATAATAACTATATAAAAACAACTAATAACTTAACTAATAATAACATTTATATCTATAATCTTTCATATTTTGGCTCTTTCTTATTATAATATAAAGTATAGATCAATCTATAATATCATCTATATTCTGTAATATATATCTATAACAACAATAACATCAACACTAACATTAACATTAACTATATCTATAATAACAGTTATAATATAATTATATAATCTATATCTATATTTGTATCTATATCTATACTCTTTCTTATTTTGGCTCCTTGTTTGGTTATCTCTCGAAACTCCATTTTTTCCCACAAGCCTATTTTGAAGGAAGCCCGTCTTGAAATTGAATTCATGCATGCATGGTATGTGATCATTAAGGCCAGTTGAGGTGGCTTTAATGCCCGACATCCTCTTTGTCTTCTTCTTTTCACAATTAGAGTATATATTAGATTATAGATCTCTTTGCAGGCTTACGAACTAGATTAGTTATAGATTAATAATAATAATAAGTAACCATATTTAACTATTAATTAATATTAACATTAACATTAACATTAACATCATATAATAATTATAATTATATAATAATTAAAATTATTATATAATATAATAATAATATTATAATAACTATAAAAAACCAATATAATATAATATCCAACCATTAACTATTAATAAATATTAACATTAATATCATATCATAGTATAATTATATTATATTTATGACTGTTATTATTATTATTATTATTATTATTATATCTATCTATATATTATTATTCTATATCTCTCAACATCTGTATTTGTATTTGTATCTATAATCTATAGATATAACTATAATAATAATAATAATAATTTTATATTATATAATTATAATATAATGAAATATGTAATATATAATAATAATAATAAATATAATAATAATAATAATAATAATAATAATAATAAACTAATATAATACAATACAATATAACAACAATAATAATAATAACAATTAAAAAATATATTACATCGTAGTATAATTATATTATATTTATAATCATTATTCTTATTAGTTTTATTATTAGTATTAGTATTATTATTATTATTATTATTATTATTATTATTATTATTATATCTATCTATCTATATTTATTATTCTATATCTATCAATATCTGTATTTGTATTTGTATTTGTATCGATAATCTATAATTGTAAATATAACTATAATTATATAATTATTATATATAATATAATATAAATATAATGGGAAATTAATAATATTAATAATAATTATAACTTTATTATTATTATTATTATCATTATTATTATTATTATATCTATCTATATTTATTATTCTATATCTATCAATATCTGTATCTATTTATAATCTTTAACTATAACTATACTAATAATAAATATTAATATCAATATATGATTTAATATATAATATAATATAATATAATATAATATAATATAATATAACAATAACAACAATAATAACAATATAATATAATATAATATAATAAACAACCATTAGCTATTAATTAGCATTAACATTAATATCATATCATATTATGTTGTAGTATAATTATATCATAATAATAAGAATAAAAAACAAATATAATATAATACAATATAACAACAACAACAACAAAAATAATAACAATATAATATAATAACATTAACATTAACATTAATATCATATCATATTATATCATCATAGCATAATTATATTACATTTATAACTGTTATTATATTATTATTATATGTATCTATATTTATTATTCTATATCTATCAATATCTATATTTGTATTTGTATTTATAATCTATGACTATAACTATAATTACTATATATTACATATAATTACATATTGCATATTATTATATATTTTATAGTTATAATATAATGTAATATGTAATGTAAAATAAATAGAATATAATAATAATAATATAGTTTAATACAATAATAAGTAGCAATTAATTATTAATTAACATTAATATTAATACCATAACATTAACAATAATAATAATAATAATATATCTATTAATAACAATATAATATAATATAATAATTAGTAATAATCAATTAACATTAACATTAACATCTATAATTGTTATTCTTATTATTTATATTTATACTATTATTATTAGTATTAATGTTATAATAATAATAATAATAATAATAATATCTATCTTCTATTTATATTTATTATTCTATATATCTATCAATATCTGTATCTATATCTATATCTATCTATAATCTATAATAACTATAACTATAATAATTATTATGTTATATGTTATATAAATATAATGCAACATTAATAATACTTATATTAATTAACTTTATTATTATTATTATTATTATTATTATTGATATTGTCAACTAACAATAATATCTATCTATGTTCTATAATCTATATTGATCAATATCAATTATCAATATATGTATTTGTATCTATATTTATAATAGTCTATACTTTATAGACATATAATAATAAATAATAAATTAACAATCTCTATATAATATATAATATATAGAAATTA
This sequence comes from Lygodium microphyllum, assembly GCF_053477565.2. Lineage (NCBI taxonomy): Eukaryota > Viridiplantae > Streptophyta > Polypodiopsida > Schizaeales > Lygodiaceae > Lygodium > Lygodium microphyllum. Next base: position 107,983,902 of record NC_141155.1, on the reverse strand, counting down.
TTAATGTATTATATATAATATAATATAATATAATAAGCAACCATTAAATACTAATTAACATTAACATTAATATAATATCATATTATATTATATTTATAACTATTATAATATATATTATAATGTTATTTAGTATATAATTATTATTTTAGTATAGATTAATGTATAATATATCTAGCTATCTCTATCTATAAAGTATACATTAGTAATTAGTAATAATTATATATATATATATATATATATATATATATATATTAATGTGCTACACACACACACACACACACACACACACACACACACACACACACACACACACACACACACACACACACACACACACACACACACACACACACACACACACACACACACACACACACACACACACACACACACACACACACACACACACACACACACACACACACACACACACACACACACACACACACACACACACACACACACACACACACACATTGATAATATGTATCTTATCTTATCTTATTCTTATAAACTATAAATGTAAATATAATAACTAACTCATTCATAATTCATAAATAGATTAAAATCAATGACAATGACAATGATACATTAATAATAATAATAATATATAAGCCACCATTAACTAAAATATTAATTAACATAAACATTACATTAACATCAATAGTAACATTAATATTAACATTAACATTAATGTTAACTTCAAATATTAATGTTGGAGAGAGAGAGAGAGAGAGAGAGAGAGAGAGAGAGAGAGAGAGAGAGAGAGAGAGAGAGAGAGAGAGAGAGAGAGAGAGAGAGAGAGAGAGAGAGAGAGAGAGAGAGAATTCTTCAAATATTAATGTACATGAAGCTAGAGAATTCTTCTCTAGAATGGAAATTTATCTTGCTCTCACATTGGCATAAAATCTTGAAGGAAATGGGAAGAGTGGAAGAGGAAACTCGCCGATTGTTAAGGCCCTAGCAAAATCATTCAAAGGGAAGAGATGGGAGTAGCCAAGGCTACTTTCTTATTCTTCATGGACTAATCACACTACTCATAGTGCTACTGTAGGTTATATGCTTGTGGATTCAATGTATGGATAAACACCTATCGTGTCGATAGAGGAAGTTGCAGCTACATGGAATGTACTACCTTGGAGAGAAGGAATGAGTACAGAAGATCTTCTTGCCCTACAGATTCAATAATTGGAGAGAAAATATGAGGACATAGAGCATGCATTGATGAGATTGAAGGAAGCTGGGTTAAAGAATAAAGAGAGGTTTGATTATAAGCATAGACTTTATCCAAGAGATGTGGAAGATGGAGATTGGGTGCTTGTATATGATAGTAGCTTAGATAATCGGCATAAAATCATCAAGAAGGTTTTGAAGAGATGGTTTGATCTTTACATTGTGAATCATCCATATGACAATGCTACCTATTCTCTCTATGTAATTGATGGGACGAAGCTGAATATTCCTATAGCTAGAAAGAGGATCAAGTTGTTCAAAAGAAGGGATTCTACCATCTATGAAGAGAGTGAGCATGGCATTGAGAATACTCATGATAGCATATAAAAGGAAGAAGTGGATAAAAATGAAGATGAAAAAGATAATATTGAATCTGCTAAAGGTTAAAAGTGATGACACATGTTGGAGGATGTGTAGGTTTAAAGTGGGTGGATGTGGTGTGATGATAGGTCTAGTAGATGAAAGAAATTGAAAGGTTTGTCTACACTAGTGTTTCACCTATATACATGTGGGATATTGTTTGCATGTAGTGTTAAGCCAATTAGATAACTTATTAGAGACTCTTTCCAAGTGTTTAGAATGCTAAAACATGAATTCTTTTACATGTTTCAAATCTTAGTTGGTGGAAATAAATCATGAGCCTCTAATTGGATGAAAGAGGGGGATTGTACTTGGAAAAGGGCATGCTTTTTGTGTGGAATAATCATTTGGAAAAGGAAAAACGTGGGATGTTATCCTAGGTAGATTTATGCCTATTTTTGGCAGTAATAAGCATGGATTTTGGAGGAGCTTGCAAATCTAAGGGTTGTTCATGTTTGGAACAAAGGGAAAGAGCATAGTTCAAGGCTAAAATAGAAGGTTACTATAGGACATACGTTGCATGTATAAAGCTGAGCATTGAGCTATACTTCAGATCTAAATCGGATTTCTTTGTGGTCTATTGTATGTTGAAATGTATCACTATATACATGGAAAAATAGGGCAATACTATCGTGCCCTTTTATAGTTACCTGCTCATGAATGCCTTGTTTTGAGAAGATCAAGTGGATTGTTTTGAAGTCCTCTTGTAGATATTGTGGGTGCTTTCGCTCAACCACCAAGACCCACGGACCACTTATTGTTACAAGCGTTCCAAGCCGAGTACTAATGGCTACCTCTCACATAGCCGATGCGCCATCCATATCTACGGGTGTAGTGAGCTTACCTCCATGCTGATCAAGTAACCTCCTCTCCCGCGCACTCCGGTAGCTCCACGATCCAAGTGCAAGCTTCAAGCAAGCTCCATCCTCAAGCTCCACGCTCCAAGCTCCATTGCTGCGAGCAAGAGAAGAGAAGAGAAGAGAAGAGAAGAGAAGAGAAGAAGAGAGGAGAAGATGGAGAGCTTCTCCTCCCCGGTCCCTCACCCTCACACACTCACTCCCTCACACTCTCACACTCCCTCTCTCAAGCACAAGCTCAAGCAAGCAAGAAGAAGAAGAAGAAGAAGAAGAGGAGAGCCACTTTTGGTCACACACAAGAATGAGCTTCTCATTCACTTTTCAACTTTATATACAAAACCCTAAATTCCTTTTGGGCGGTCATCCCCTTATCTCCTTTTTTACATAGCCGGCTGTGGCCTAGGCCCTTTTTCCCATTGTTATTCTATCTTCCTAACTTCCTTTTCACAACTCGTCTACATTTACAAATTGCATGGGTGAGAGCCCGACGCTCCTTGAATGAAACCATGATGCGCTTGCACTCTTTTACAAAAGTATTGACTTGCGCTTTTCCTTGCGCGCCTTTCTCCCTTATTTAGGACTTTTCTCCTTGTGCGTCTTTGTCTTCCGTTTCACTTTGCCTTGGCCTTTGTCTTCTGCTTTAGCTTTTCCAGATTTTCCACCTTCATTCATTTGAGGGTTAACATTACCCCCTCCTAGATGACTATCCTCACACCCGGTAGTGTCAGGTGTATCCTCTGTGCTATATAGTCAGCCTCACACTTGGTCGCCCTTTTGAAGGGTCTTCCTAGGAGGGTTTTCTTCCCGTAACCAGCACTATTTGGAGGAACATGAAATAGGATAGGCAAGCTTTCAGTTTCAATTGTCGCAAGGATTTTGCACTTCCCTATGAGTGCTTGTGGGTGTCCCACGTAAGGGCTAAGAGTTGCATTAGTCGGTGTGAGCTCTGGTTGGCCTAGTATGGTCCATGATTCATAGGTCAAGATATTAAAGTCTGCTCCTTCATCAATCAGAGCATTGATAGTATGCTCTCTTTTCGCGGTGAGTTTGACCCTAAGATAAGCAGGTGGTACTATGTCTTCGTCTTCCAAGTCTTGGCTTGTAAATTTAAGCCTTCTGACAAATGCCCTTGAGTCCTCAACTACACGACTAGATGTGGATTCTCCACTGATATCTTGGATTGCTAGTGCAGTGCTATTCAAGGAGCATCCATCGTCATCACTGTCATATCTAGTCATTCTCGTTGTTGTAGCTTGATGTTGCATTTTGCTCTGACTAGACATAGTCTGAACACAATGTCTTTGTGTTCTCATGGTGTGGCCCTTTTGTTTTTTGATGGATAGATTGGCATGTTGAGGTTCTAGGGTCTCTTTTTGTCTTTGTTTGGGTGTGGGCTTCTATTTACTGCTTTGTAAGTGAAGATCTATGCTTGTGTAGAGTAATTACTACACTAGGACCTAATCCGAAGGACCTGTCACGACGCACGTTTTCTCTCCAACCTACTTGGGGGAGGTGTGGAGGGGGCAGAGCCCCCTATGAGGGGTCCAGGGGGGCAGTCCCCGCGGCCGACAGGGCCATTATGGTAAACACCATGCGCAATTTGGAGGACCGTTTATAGCCAAATTTTGAACTACCTGCTCTAAGTTTCAGCCCAATGATGGATCCGTGATGTGCCTTTAGCTCTACGTAGCCTTTGGGGTCAATTTTGGAGCTTAGGTGCGTCAAAATTTGTGTTTTAGATACCTGTCCGATTTTGACAGTTTTCTATTCGATTCTTAGATGTCCGATTTTCAAGAGTCCGATTATCAGAATCAGACGTCCAATTTTGGGTTGGTTCGATCAGCCCAGAGGTCGGATTTTGGTCATGTTCGATTTCTAGAATTGGACGTACGATTTTGACAGGTGTCTGATTCTGACGGGTCTAATTTCTTTTGTCTGATTTCCAGGGTCCGAGTGTCCGATCAGACAGGCAAAGGTGGTGGTCCGATTCTGGGGCTGGTTTGATTCTGGGACTGGTCTGATTCTAGGACTCAGATCGGAAGGGTGGTTTGATTTTCGGAGTCAAACGGTTTTTTGAGAGGTCCGATTTTCGGAGTCGAATGGTCCGACTCCAGAGATAGGGCAATCCTATTCTAGGACTCGGACGAACTGGTCTGACTGTGCGGTCAATAGCCCACGAGTTGTATGTGACACCTCTAGGCCGACGTCTACTTCACCAAATCATGTCGTGCCGTCTAATTAGATGCAAAACAACAGAGGGAAACACCCGGCATACTTGAAAATGGCGTGGTGCTCGAATCGATCAGCACGTCGATGATCTCCCCGCAGCTCTCTCTCTCTCTCCCTGGCTCTCAAGTTCACTCTCTTCTCAGAGGGCAGGATGTCAAATGTGGCCTTTCCTGGTTCCTTGGGCCTCTTATTTCCCCATCCCAGCCTGCTGTGACCTCAGAGGCTAGTCCCTCATACTCTTCCAGCCAGAAATCTGAATATGTGTCCCTATTTTCCTATTTCAAGCTGTTATACAGCAACAGAAAACCCTACTATTTGCTTCTTTTTCTTTGTTTTTTCCTACCCTAAATGCATACAAATCACAAAGCAATCACCTATACTACTCCAACATGCTTTTCCAAATCCAAAAAACCAAAAACCTACTTGCTAAGGAGATCGAATACCTCTTCAAACTCCCTCGCTTCCTACCTATCTACCTCAAGCACTGGTTCGGGGAAAACCCTACTTCAATGCGATTCAAAGCGCGCAAGTGCTCAAGGCTTGAATTCGTTGGTCCCGGCAATGGAACCAAAATGTGGAAGCTTTCGCTCAACCACCAAGACCCACGGACCACTTATTGTTTCAAGTGTTCCAAGCCAAGCACTAATGGCTACCTCTCACATAGCTGACACGCCATCCATATCTACGAGTATAGTGAGCTTACCTCCATGCTGATCGAGTTACCTCCTCTCCCGCGCACTCCGGTAGCTCCACGATCTAAGTGCAAGCTTCAAGCAAGCTCCATCCTCAAGCTCCATGCTCCAAGCTCCATTGCCGCGAGCAAGAGAAGAGAAGAGAAGAGAAGAGAAGAGAAGAGAAGAGAAGAGAAGAGAAGAGAAGAGAAGAAGAGAGGAGAAGATGGAGAGCTTCTCCTCCCCGGTCCCTCACCCTCACACACTCACTCCCTCACACTCTTACACTCCCTCTCTCAAGCACAAGCTCAAGCAAGCAAGAAGAAGAAGAAGAATGAGAAGAGGAGAGCCACTTTTGGCCACACACAAGAATGAGCTTCTCATTCACTTTTCAACTTTATATACAAAATCCTAAATGATCCCTTTTGGGCGGTCATCCCCTTATCCCCTTTTTTACATGGCCAACCATGGCCTAGGCCCTTTTTCCCATTGTCCTTCTATCTTCCTAGCTTCCTTTCCACTGCCCGTCTACATTTACAAATTGCACGGGTGAGAGCCCGGCGCTCCTTGAATTAAACCATGATGCGCTTGTGCTCTTTTACAAAAGTATTGACTTGTGCTTTTCCTTGCGCGCCTTTCTCCCTTATTTAGAACTTTTCTCCTTGTGTGTCTGTCTTCTGTTTTACTTTGCCTTGGCCATTGTCTTCTGCTTTAGCTTTTTTGGATTTTCCACCTTCGTTTGTTTGAGGGTTAACAGATATGCTATCCTAAAGATAAAAACAAGAGATTGTGAAGATTTTGTGGCTTGATCTTGCTCTAATGTAGGGATTTTTGTATATACATGGGTTGTTCTAGAACAAGACTATTCTAAGGACTATTCTTGAAGAATAAAAGCATTATATGTTGTCTACCCTCATAACCATATTGATGTATATGGATTCCAACTGATATAGACCCACTTGCCACCAATCGCCATACAACTCTTTAGATGCTATACAAGACCCAAAGTGTGATTATATGAATGATGGAATTGTATTCAACTTGCATAGGTTTTATCCACTTTGGGATTCTCCATAGCCTCTTCAATGATATTAAGCTTTTATAAATTTTCCAACTTTGCCATCAATGCATACTTGACCAAATTTTGTTGAGACCTTTGCTCATGTATCCTCCTAGATTGTCATGGCACATCTTGATCCTCTTTAATTAGCAATAGATTCCTACCATAAAAGAGCTAAGTTACTATCTTAGACAATGTATTTCATTTGTCAAGGTTCTTACTCTTATTATTCTTATCATATTTAAGTTCTGCATGCTTCTTAAGCATGATATCTCAAGGGGATGACTTGTGTTTGGTGGTCATGGCTAATGAGTAGGAATTTTGGGGGTTTCTAAAGAAGAATCGTCCTCCTCCACTTGATGTGGTTTCACAACAAACACCACATTACCACTTATGGTGTCCTTTCTTCTTTAGGAGGGTTATAGAATTGATAATGCTTTGACCCTTTTCTACACCTAAAAAATATATGATTTTAGTTCTTAGTATCTCACATGGTTCTTGAAGCATCTAGCACATGAACAAAATGCTCAATTTATAAAATATTCAAAGTAAAGGTTTTGTTACTAGTAAGGCCTTGCAAAGGATTCATTCTACTCACATCTTTGGTATAGTTGTACTTTAGGATGTGCACAACAATGTTTATTGCTTTCACCCAAAGAATATCTTGAAGATTGTTCCATTTGAGCATGCTCCTTGCCATCTCCATTATTTCATGATTGTTGCATTCTACTACACAATTCATTGAGTTATATGTGTTGTCATATGCTAACATTTAATTCTAGGATCCTTGCAAGATTTGATAAGTTCATTTGAAGTGAATTCACCCTCTTTATGTGATTTGACTTTCTTCAACATTTTCCTAGGTTTCTACTTTAACAAAGTATGCAATTGTCTACCCATGTCCTAGTGTAGTCATAAAGAGTGTTGATGGAAATTTTTTCTAGTGTGAAAACCATGTAAATGATTTTCACACTAGAAAAATCATGTAAATGTCCTCTAGTGTAGTCATCAAGAGTATTGATGGAAAGTTTTTCTAGTGTGAAAACCATGTTTGATTTAGCTGTTTACCTTAACGTATTAGTTTGTTTTAGAGTGTGGGCATAGCTATGCTTTGTTTTGGAAAGAGAAGAGGGTGTATTTCACTCAAAGTGTTTTTAGTAAGTGAAATGAAAGGAAGCATGAAAGGAAAGTTGTTCACCCAAGGTTTGTATCCTTAGAAAATTAGCTCAATGCACTCAAAGCACTATGCACTCCACTACTTACATGTTTTGATACAAATCATTATGGGATTTTTATACCCTTGTCTTTGAAATACTTTCATGCCAAGGGGGATGAAGCACATATTGCACCTTCATTGTGCACTAGCCCGACATGAGGTCTCCACTATGTTTAGATGTACATGTACCAAATTTAGATGTACATGCACTTGAATGAACACCCTCATTGAGAATGCATGCCTTGACATGACACACTAGGAAATTCTTTCACTTGTTAGGAATCCAAGGAAGAGAGGGTAAGGTGGATGGGAGAGTTGAGAGATGTGCATATCTCCTTTAGTCATGAGAGGGGTTTTAGATGTTATGGTGAATCAATCAAGTGAGAGAAGTGGCAGAATGCAATTCATATTTTCATCAATGAGGGGCAAGGTTAAAAGCAATAAAGGACATAAGTTAAACCAAAGAAACCCATGTGTGCATAATTGCATTGAGAAATTAGCACTAGTATAGGATAATCACAAGTTTTGTTAATGCATTCTTTTTTTCTGTGAGAATTGCATGTACAATATTGCATAGTAAGATATTTTTTTTCTTCAAAGAATTTATGCTTGAGCACATGATACATTAACAAAAGCATGTTGTTTATTAGCCTACACAAGGGATGTGGAGGTTGCCGAGAAATATCTCATATATTTGATTTATCATCTCTCTCCATATCCTCCAGAATCATCCATTAGGGTTTGCTGGTTCTTTGTACATAAACTCCAGTAACACAATCATGAAGTTTTAATACTTCTTCTTTTGTCACACACCCTTGCTTGTCCATCATAATAAAGTAAGACTATGTGTAAAGTGAGTTAAAGGTCAAAAGATTGAGACCCAACTCTAATGCTTGTTTCCCTTCCATTGTGCATTCTTTTCAACTGGCATTAGAGTGGGAGTGAAGAATCAAAATGAGGAGCGTGTTGAATCAAGGTCTACATAAAGTCAACTACTTGTTGTCTGCCACTAAAAGAGGTACTAATCCTCCCCTAATCATCTTGGATTCAAGTAAAATAGGTACATTGAGTCAAGGACCTATTGCAGTTGGAGTTGTGGGTTATAATACCCACTTCGGATGCATTTTGGAAGCCATTAAAGGCTAGAACTAGTGGTATTACAACAATGTTTTAGTATGGTGTTGGATGGAAATCGGTACACGTATTATCCCACAAGCAAGGGGACAATGTAAACTTGGGGCCTGCTTGTGAAAAAGAAACACAAGGCGAGCTTGTTGGAGCATATGGCCTCCTTATCAAAAGAAGTAGGGGCCTTGAAGCCAGAGTGATAGAGGGGAGGGGGGAAGTTTTTTTTTAGTCTATTTTGAGGATTAAGGTGGCTCAGGTTCTAGAATCCCTTGCTAGGACAAGAGGATGTCCTTGCCAGTTTTGGTCTCATAAAATACAAGTCACAAACTTGATTTGAATGATTTGGTAGCAACCTTGTTTCAATAAACTTGATTATTAAAGCTTTTAATAAGCCATTTTACTAAGGCTAAAAACATTAGCTTTAAAATAGCTCCCTTAGAATGCAATCTTGTTGAACTAGATAACTTGGAGCTACTTGAAAAAGATTGCTTTCCCACTGAGCTTAGATTGGAACTAGCTAAGTCTAAACTAGCTCACAAATACTCGTGTTCACATAATAGAATGTTATATCACAATGCAAAATATTAAATTGGTTATTTTAGAGCTATAAAGATGGTTCCTATGCAACTTTTGGGTGCCATTTTGAGGGTAAAGAAAAAAACTATAAAAATTACCATATGTTAACTTTTCTTGGGCTCCATTTTTATCACAAAAATGTGCAAAAATAGATATATAAAAATTATATAAATTTGACTCGTACATTGAAGCTTTTTGAGTCATATTGTCACTATTTGAGCTCCATATGCATGGTTTTTCATGGACATATGATGCACATGATGTTGGCATAATTTTGGGATATTCTTGGAATATTTTTATTGATGTTCAACATAAAAAACTTGGACTTCATGTTATGTATTTGTAGTGGCTACATTAATGTATTTGGGCTCTCATAATTGACTAGTTGATATACATATTGGTATATGGATTTTAACAATTGCTTAGAGATCTTGGATGCTTTTTATTTGCTAATCTTGTGGCTGAAATTATGTTAGAAATGGCACATAATAATCAAATTGTTGGTGACAAGCTTAGTAACAATTATAGGGTATGGCCTTACAAGATTGTGAACTTCTTGATGGGAAAAGGCTTTTGGGGCCTCATAACATGTGAGAATGCATACCCTAAGCTCCTTGATGAGCCAATGGAAAAATAGAAAAAATCTTACAAGGATTGGATAGGCAAAAAAGAAGGCACTGCATTAGATTTCCATATGTATTTTTGAGACCTTTATTTCACACATAAAGAAAACAAGTACTTGTAAGGATGCATGGGAGATAATAGAAAAGATTTATGGCACGTACATGAAAGCATGGTATGGGAATTGAAGTAGCAGTGATTATGTTGTAGGGATCAACTAGATTGCAAAAGATCTGACTTTAATTGATACACCAATTAAGGATAATGACTTAGTTTCCATAATTCTAAATGGACTTGGGTTTGCACACGTCCTTGGATACTTTCATTTTAGAGAGAGGTGGCTCCTTGCTTGACATGGTTGTAGCTTTTTTAAACACGAAGTTTTTATGTCTAGAAGAAAGAGGAGAGCTTTCCTTGGAGACAAGGATATCCTAGTCCACATAGAGATGGTGTATGTCATAGCCATGGAGAGTTTGGTCTTTATGAGGGTTGCTATTAAAAGTAGAATGCCATGGGTAGAGGAAAAGATACGACTCCATGTGAACATATACAAGTGGTTATGGAGGTGCAGATTATGTCTCTAGAGGTGGATCATCTAGATAATATTTATTTGCTATGGAGAAGGTATAGATAGCATGACTCATTCACTCGTTGTTGATGATTAGTTCTTAGGTTTAAGTGCCACTAATCATACGACACATCATGGGAAATGGTTTGATAGAAAGCAAGAGATGTGTAGTGAAGAGTATGTAGGAACAACTAAGGATAATACATTACATAAAATCTGGTGTCAACAATGTGTCTATATTGTTAAATATTTTTCAACTTATTTTTGGAATGTGAAATGACATTTATATGAATTTAGGTAAAAATTTTAGCATTTTGGACTTAAAATAATATTTTATCCATTGGGTACAATATTTTTAACATATGGAATATTCCAAAAATATTTAAATGAGTTGGTGGAACTTTTTGAAATTATTTTTTATTTTTATTGATTTTAATGAATTTTATTCAATTTATAATAAATTTTAAAAGGATTTTGAATATTTTTAGTTTCTTACAATTAATTTTTTGTAATTACGATAAGAAAAATAATCTAGAAAAATTTTCAATTTGTTAAAGAATTTTAAAGCTATTTTTTAGTTTTATTGGATTTATATGAATATTTATGAACTTTTTAAGTGTTTTTAGGTGTTTGCTCGGGTTTTAACAGGTTTTTGGAAAATAAAAAAAGGAGGTATTCGGGTCTGTGTGTGAACGGACGGGCATGCATCACCGCAAGGACAAGATCGGACGCGCGTTCTCGCACGTGAACATGTACAAGGAACTCCTGGACACGGCACGACAACTCCCACACATGCACACGACCTCATGAACACCCCAAGGGGGTGAAAGGGAGGCTGAGTAGGGGTTTAGGGGGGAGAGGGGGAAAGAGCGCTAGGGAAAAGAGGGGGGTTCTGCGGGGTTGAAGTGTGGAAAGGTGGGAAGGGGGGCTTAGGGGAAGGTGGGTTTATGGGGGGAAAGGGGGGCTTAGTAGGGGGGTGTGGGGAGCAGAAGGGTTATGGGAGGAAGGGGGCTTACGAGGGGTGGGTGGAAAGGGTGGGAATGGGGGTCTTAGTAGGGGGGGTGTGGGGAGGGCCAAGGAGGTGGCGGTGGCAACGACGGAGATGGCGGCAGTGGATTCGGCAACGGCAGCGGTGGTGGAGGCAATTGCCATAGGAGGAAGAGGAAAAGGAGGGGGAAGTAGATGAGGAGGAGGAGGAGGAGGAGGAGGAGGAGGAGGAGGAGGAGGAGGAGGAGGAGGAGGAGGAGGAGGAGGAGGAGGAGGAGGAGGAGGAGGAGGAGGAGGAGGAGGAGGAGGAGGAGGAGGAGGAGGAGAAGAAGAAGAAAAAAAAGAAGAAGAAAAAAAAGAAGAAGAAGGGGAAGGGTTATGGGTGGAAGGGGGGCTTAGGAGGGGTGGGGGAAAAGGGTGGGAATGGGGGGCTTAGTAGGGGGGGTGTGGGGAGGGGAGGAGGGCCAAGGAGGTGGTGGTGGCGACGGCAGATTCGACAACGACAGTGGTAATGAAGGTGGAGGCAACCGTTGTAGGAGGAGGAGGAGGAGGAGGAGGAGGAGGAGGAGGAAAGAGAGAGGGAGAGCAGAAGTAGGGAGGAATGGGGGGACTTAGTAGGGGGGTGTGGGGAGGGGAGGAGGGCCAAGGAGGTGGTGGTGGCGACGGCAGATTCGACAACAACAGTGGTAATGAAGGTGGAGGCAACCGTTGTAGGAGGAGGAGGAGGAGGAGGAGGAGGAGGAGGAGGAGGAGGAGGAGGAGGAGAGAGAGGGAAAGCAGAAGTAGGAAGAGAGGGGAGAGAGAGGAGGGGTCGAGGAGAGAGAAGAAGAAAGAAATAAGAGAAGAGAGAAGAGGGAGGAGGGAACCGTCGGGAAGGGGGGAGGGAGTGAATTTTTTAAAAGTAAAAGAAAATTTAAAAATAAAAGATAAATAAGAAAAACAAGGGAGTCCCCCTTAGGCCCGTGCATAGGGCGGGGTTAAAGAAACTTGCAGTGGGGGACCCATAGATGGCCATGACACTGTCATGGGGGTGAACGGTGCAATGGACGCATCAGAGGACCGGTACATTAAAAAATACGGATGTTCACGTGCAATGTGGGAGGCAAGTACACACATAAAAACACAAAATTTTTAATAAAACCCAAACCATGCATCAAAATGAAATGCTGTAAAAATGAAAAAGGTGCTAAAAGATAGAGGAAAGACAATGGAAAACTACAACAGGAGGTCTGGTGAAAATAGGGCATGGGCACATGGAAAAAGGTAAAAAATACATACGAAAATGTCCCAAAAACCCGCAAAAATTAATGACCAATGAATTGTGTATTGGAATGACAAGATGTAAAAAGAAAAAAATTCATATGGAATGTGTAGAGCACGGCTATCATGATAGATTGTTGTTCTGAAGCAAAAAGGATGTGTTCACATGGAAACACGTCCAATTGATGAAAAATGGTTCAAAAATTAATATCTCAAGAACCGTCTGGCAGAATAGGGGTTGGTAAAAAGGAAAAATGGTCATGTCAAAGGGACGAACAAGGCTAGAAGGTCGGATTTGGGTTCCAGTGAACGTAGGGTGCATTCACAAGAAAAAAATGTCAAAACAAGGGATAAAGGAAAATAGAGAAGGAACGGCCCCAAGAGTGGGGTGAAAGTGAAAGGGTGGGTGGGGAAGGGACCCCATCAGGGTAAAAGTAGGTCATGGCATAGATATATGATCAAATAGAGAAAGAACGGCCCCAAGAGTGGGGTGAAAGTGAAAGGGTGAGTGGGGAAGGAATCCCATCAGGGTAAAAGTAGGTCATGGCATAGATATATGATCAAATTGAGGTATATGCAAGGGGGTATACATCATAGATGCGTAGGGACATGTCCCCATACTTAAAACCTTAAACGGGAAGGGCAAACCGAACATTAGGGACCTAGAACCACACATTAGACCAATTGCTGACGTCCCCATACTTAAGACCTGATCGTCACTAATAAAAAAAATGTGTAGGGTTAGAAAAAATTGGCCCATTTTGGAGAGAATCGAGGTTGACTGTTGATGTTGCATACTATGTTGCAGTCGGATGTAGGAGAGACCAAGGTGTCTTTGCAACATGTACACATCTAATGGGTTAGGGACCACATAATAGCAATACCCAGGGAGGCAGCTTTGTTAAGGGAATCGTGGGAAACCATCGATTGCGAAGAATATTGCACTCAACTCACGGTCACTCAAATGGAATGAAAGAACAATCACTCGCTCCAATACTAACATCACTCGAGTGAATCATGATTGAAACCCAAATCTCACACTCGGGTTAGGAATCAACAAGGGGGATGAGGAAACACCAGTCACACTCAACCCCCCTCTGACTGACACTCTGCTTGAGAATACAGGAGGGCAACCCAATCCTTATACCCATTATTGTTATCCTCACAATCGGTTGTGCAAAGGTTGTATGCCTTTTGGGCATTTGATGGGGTTGCAGTAGTGTATCCTGCCTTATGCAGGCATATAGTGCGAGAAGAAAGGTCAGGGAGCCGTATAGTGCAGCGCATAGGAACAGATCATGCTTTGTGCATTGAGAGGCCCAACGCATGCGTGCAATACTCCATTCACACATTGCACCTCTCTATTAAATGTAAAGGGAAAGGACTGGTCACTTGCCCTACCCTTTGTCTCACACTCTGTTGATAAATACAGAGGGTAGCCCATACTCACAGCCCATCCTGCTAGGATGAAAGCTCACATCACTCAATTGTTTGTCGATGAAGATTGCTCCTGTTAGGATGAAATCTCACATCATTCAATTGTTTGTCAATGAAGATCACTTCGTCTATTATTGTCATCAGGGTGTTGAAGATGAGGCATATCCAAGGAGACTGCCAACACGTTTAGCACTTCGATTGGGTTGAAAAGAGATCATCTGTTGAAACGGTTAGATGAACTGATAAAGTTGTAGAGACAATGCACCAAGGGAGGTGGCTTGAAATTGTATCTGAAGGAGGTTTGCTAGTCAGTCAGCTCTCTTGAACTATGGGGTGTTACCACCTTTTCCACAGCTAGCTTCTTGTCCAAGGGTGTTTACCATATTTTCTTGGAACTAGGTGTGCTATGATAGGGAATTACTTTTTTTTCTCCCATAGCATTTTTTTTCTTTTATTTTTTTTCTTGTTTTTTTTTCTTCCCTACTCCCAAGGGTGTTTCCACCTTTTCTCGAAGAATAGGTCGGCATGACAGGAACCTAAGTGATTTTCTCCCATATATATATTCCTTTGTTTTCTTTAATAAAGAGAATGGTAGAAATACCATGTGTTAGGACCATCCTCACCACCACTGCTGGATCAGACAAGAGGAGAACAGAGTAAGGATGGGAGGTGTCTAGGAGGGGCTAACAGAAGGATGCCGCCTCATAAATAAGAGCATAATGGCTATCAGTAGCACAAGAAGAAGGACAATACGATTCCCAAAAGGAAAAGGGTCGGTTGACTGTGATTGCCAAGATCCCCATGGAGAAAAGTACTTCTTCAGGTGATAGCCATTGATCACGAAGTGATAATTAGAGGCATCAATTGTTTAGACTTGGATGTCGAGCCATTCGGATTGACAGCAAGTACCTTATAAGGACCCATCCATCGCTGTTGAAGCTTGCCAAAGAGGGAATCATAAGTGAGAACTAAGTCACCTTCCTTGAACTCCTTCTACTTGATGAAACTATCATAATAGACCTTTTTGCAAGATTGTGTGGCTTCCATGCAGTGTAGGGCTATCTTGCAGATCTCATCAAGACACTCCAAGTGCAAAAGATGGCGTTGGAAGGACTCATCATCTCCCAAGCGTTCCTTGATGGCCACGTGCATAGAGGGTAGCTCGAGTTTAATAGAAAAGATGGCTTCTGTTCCATACACCAACTGGAAAGGTGTCTGTCATGTAGTTGCATTATGGGAGGTTCTATATGCCCAAAGGGCCTTTGTAAGTTAATCACCTTAATCACGAAGATGTGTGGCAATTGTCCTTGTCAGGATCGAGCAGAGGATGCGATTGGTGACTTCAACTTAGCTATTGGCTCTGGGGTAATAGGGAGTGGACTTGCGATGGCGAATCTTATATAGCTCTGTGAGTTCTTTTCTCCAAAGCAAACACCATTGCTAGACACTCGAGCTCTGCCAACACTGTGTAGTTCCGCTCTCGATTGGTTACTTTTCGACTTGCATAATAGATTGGTTGATTTAACTTAGAGGGGCCCTTTTGGCATAAGACTACACCTCGGCCTTCAATTGATATTGCATAGTGTGCACATGGAACTCCTTTGTCCATTTAAGAGGCTACAAGATGGGTGCTTCAATCAAACATTGCTTCAAGGTATTAAATAACTCGTCGCAACCAATGGTCCATATAAACTCGACATCTTTTCTTAGGATTTTATGCAAAGGGACTTCCTTCGTCACAAAGTGTGCAATAAACTTTTTGTAATAGCCCACATGGCCAAGAAATCCCCTCAATTAATTAAGGTTAGTTGGGGCTGTTAAGGCAACAAACTTCTTAATCATAGCAGGATCTGTTGCTATCCCTTGTGTAGAGACAATGTAGCCCAGCAAAACTCCTGATGGGATGCCAAAAACACATTTGTCAAGGTTGAGAAAAATCCCATACTCTCGGCATCTATCAAAACACTGCTCTAGGTGTCCCCAATGCTCATGGATTAGGCTATAGACATAGAAGTCATCGAGATACATCTCAATGAAATTATGTAGATGGTTTTGGAAGGCAGTTATCATCACTCGTTGGAAGGTAGCAGGAGTATTACAGAGTCCAAAGGGCATCACTCTATAAGCATAGGTTTCCCATTCTACTGTGAAGGTTGTTTTGGATTGGTCCTCTTCTGCGATTTGGACTTGGTTGTATCGCTGAATCCATCCAAGAGGGAATAGAGCTCATGGCCTACCACTGTCCAATAGTTGGTCTGTGAAAGGGATAGGGAAACGATCCTTCATTGTCTTAGAGTTCAACTTTCAGAAGTCCACACATATTCCAAGTTTCCCATTCTTCTTGGGTACGATCACAATAGGCGAAACCCATTCACTGTTAGCCACGAGATAAAATGAACTTAGCTTCAAGGAGCTTCAATAATTCGGCCTTCACTAGAGCTGAATAATTGGGATTCATATGCCTCTGTCTTTGCCTCACAAGTTTGGCATCAGGCTCTAGGTCGATGTGGTGTTGGCATACTGTGGGATCAATCCCCTTTAGATCTTTATGCGACCATGCAAACACGTCTAAGTTCTCCTTTAGTAGATCTCTAGGACCAATAGTTTCTCTTTTGGAAGATTTAGACCCACTTTCAGGTGATGTTCAGTATCGTTAGCATCCAGGAATGTCAATTTCCTTTGACCTTCCACTTCATGGATAAATATCCCATAGATTACTTTTGGGTAAAGATTCGACTCCTTCAAGGGAGTGGTCTCATCTGCTGATGATGCACTGGAACTACTATTATCTTTTAATGGAGGCTTAGCTCGCTCTTTGGAAGATTGAAAGGGTATCATTGAGGTTTTGAGTTTGAGTTGGGGATGTATTACTTCTTGGCTCGAGAATTCATCTTTTGAAGATGCATCCAAGAATGTCACATAACAGGAACTTCCTCCATTCTGTTTGAGCTGCAGGGCCAGGGGTTGGTGCATCATCATCTTCTTCTTTAAGGAAGGGTAACTTTGGATGACAAGAGTCACTGCCGAAGGAAGGCTTATTCTTCTTAATCCATTTCTTATAAAGGCTTTGCGTATGACATGATTCATGGATTAGTCCCCAAAGGATACTACAATCATTGTGTCAAACAAAAAGGGATATTCTGCTTCTAAGGCTTCAAGAACGTCAGGAATGTCTTCCTCATCTCTGCCTTTTGTGAGTAGGATAGATCCTTCTAGCTCGCTTCCATAATCGTCGTCTTCATTATCACTTTCGTCTTCTTCAAGTTCTGTTTCTACATCTGTGGGTGTTTTGTAAGAGAAGAACAAGCTCTCTATTATGTCCTCTACTTTTGCTTTTGCTTTTACTTCTGTCTCTATCTCTGCTTCTATCTCTCCTTTTGTCTCTGTCTCTGACTCTGCGATTGCCATGTAATAGGGAGAACAGTATATCCATGCATCTATTTTGCTATCAGATGTGATTTTAGAAGTCAATTTGAGATTAGACGGGAGGTATTATCCCATGAACAAAGACTTTTCTTCCTTCGGTAGTTGGCTTACAGTGGCCATTATTAGGGGTTCTACCTTTGTTTTCTTGGGAAGGATATATTTGACAACCTCTTTGTCTTCTGATGCACCATATTTTACTTCATTGGATGATTCTATTATGACTTCGATGATGGACGTAGATGCATTGCCTTTATGCGACCCATACAACTTCAACACCACTTTATTGGATCCTTTGTCGAGTGTTAGGGTTCCTTTGAACCAGTCCGTCCTTGCTCTTACTTCGAAAAGCCAAGGTCTTCCCAACAATAGAGGATATGATGTCCCATAAGAATTTGGTTTGACCACCAAATATGTTAGCCAATAGTCTTTTCCGGCAAGGATTATTTTTACTTATGGGAGGATGCCCAATGGTTTGATTTTGCTTTGGTCTGCCAATCTAATAAGCCATTGTGTAGGTTGCATTCCTTGCAAGCCTAGATCCTTCATTGTCACATTCGTTTCATTATGTTTATTGATGACCCTCCATCAATCAATACATCTACAATAAAGCATCCTTCAATCCATATGCCAATCTCTAGGGTTACAGGATCTAGGAAGGTGTTAGCCACATCTACTTCCTTCATGGGTTCTGAGGCTCTGTTGAACTTTGTTGTTATTGGGGGAGAAATCCTTAGGCTGTGTCTTCTTGTAAAGATGCTTTTGAATTTCTTCGACAGCTAAGAGATAGTATCAACAACTATCGAAAGGTTAAGTTTGGTCTAAAAGTGTCTAGGTCTTTGACCAAATCATAATCTTTGATAGGATCCATAGGCTTTTCCAATCAGTTGGGAAATGGGGCCATGCCCACTTTTATCTTCTCTTTTTCTTCTAGGAGTGGAAACATCTGCGCTTCTTCTTCATGAGGAGGTACTTCTACATCCTCTATTTTCTGGACCTATGGTCCTATCTCTGCAATTGTCTATGTAGCTCTCTATAGTTCTGTAGTGCTCTGTACTTCCTTATTCTGGATTGCATTGTTCTGCTTCTCCCGAGGAAGGTTAAACTTCATAGTCTTGGCAAAAGGAACATTCTCTTTTGGAACTTTCTTTGATGTGTTATTGTGGCCACTTCAAATTCCACCAAATTGAAAGCAGGTTCTTGGGTCTTCTATTGGGTATCAGAAGTAGATCTCACAAGGGCTAGACTTGGACAATCTTTTGCAATGTGGCCTTCTCCTTTGCATCAACTGCATAAGGGCTTGTAATCCACATATCTTCTAGGGTTTGGACAATTCGGTGAGATATGACCCTTTTCTCTACATCTATAACATTCCACCTTTAATATTTGACTATTGCCAGTAGATTGTCGTCCTCTGTAATAACTTTGAGAGGGAAAACTCCTTGGACCAAAATTAGGACCAAACTCCCTACGCTTCAGTCCAATGTTCTGCATTGTCATTTTGGATTCCAGCAAGTTGAATCTTGTGTCTTCATCTTTTTTTCTTCTTTCATGCATCTCTTTCAAAGAGAAAATATCCTCCGTATGGTTCTTCCTCAAACAATATGAACAAAAGGCTCCATGAATGCTTAGTTTTCGGGTACATTGAGCGTCTAAATGTCTCGCTTGATGTCACTTTCCGCACCATGTATTAGAACACATCACATCTCTCCCACCTCCCCTAGGAGTGGATATGTTGGCAGTATTCACCTTTAGCGTATGTAGCTTCTCTGTAATCACATATATAAGCTCTTTCTTGATGCTTGCCATTGAATTGGATAGGTAATCCTTCAAATTGAATTGGATAAGTAATCCTTCAAATTTTCACCTCTTGAAGTACTTATAGTAAGGTTTTGGGAAGCTTCTATAACCATTGCATACATGGGTTGGGTTGATCTAGGAGGTCCTCTATTCTGGTTCTAATTCAGAGCTCGTGTTGAGACTTGGGGTTTTTGATTCCAATAGGTAGGATTCCACTATTGTTGAGTCACCATTAGAGGAACTATTTGAGACCACTGCTATTGTGGTTGAACCATCATTTGAGGCATTGTCATCTGCAGCGGCCACTGTGGATTAGGCGCATTGTACTGCAGCATTGTTTGCATCTGGGGGTAGGGATAGGGAATTGTCCCTGGAACTGCATTTGGTGGGTATACCATTCCTAGAATGGGAGGAGGTAAGACTCCTCTTCCTAGGGTCATTGACAGCCTTGATTCAACTTCGCTTAATAAGGAGAGCATGCTGATGGTTACAATCCGGCTAATTCATTTTATTTTGGGCAGGCTATTCCATCTTCCACTTAAGGTATAGTGCCAGTATTAACAATTTCAATTTCTGGGGATTGGATGGGTCAAAAACAACTAATTCGTATGCCTTAGTTTTCTTATCAGGCTCTCCAATCAAAGGCAAAAAGTCGTCAAGCTAAAGGATTGGTTTTTTTTTTTTCAAGGCCCAAACAAAATGGCCTCCTAAAAATAATAGACCATATGCTGAGAGAGAAGAACCGTATGATTGAATAACTTGGGAAGCTTGTGCCCATAGGAAATCGCGCAACCATCCATTAATTGTTGTCGAACTCTGGGCGAAGTTTCCCCCGGTTATATGGTTAACTACTCCCTACTCACTTACATTACCCCAAACATCAGATCCCAGGAAAACATGATCCCATGCGAACACCTGGTAGGTACCTCCCCTACCCGGTCCATCACAGGGAAAGCGGAAACCAAGATTTGCTTTATCGAGTATTAGGCGAGAACTTCAGGCAAACAAAACACCCTTCAATAGAATTAATACAGTAACGTGAATAGTAAATGCATGGATGTGGTGCACCAAAAAATCTATTGTACCCAATGGAATGGGTGATAGAGCAACTTTACCACCCACCGCTACCAATTTGCCATCACCCCAAGTTAGGTTGGTACCCTCAGTAGCATTAGGTGCGGTTGAACCAGGAGCAGAAGCATGAGTGTTTTGTATCATACTATCTTGCACCTTACACTATAGCTTGCGGATTGAATGGCCTTCTCAATTCCACAAACTTGAGAACTTATGGTTGTAGGCTTCTGAGTAACACTCCTTTTTAGATACCTTCATCCAAATGATGATTGGTCCATCTCTTCAGGATGGATTCCATTCACGAGACATAAGCTTCTACTCTTTTTCATTCCAAAGGACTGACTTAGGTTCACATGAACTCCTCTCGCATCTACTCTTCAAAACCTTCACATTTGAATTTAGTGAGGAGGTCAACTTCAGGTCGTCCCATGTGCCAAAATTTTCTGTTGTTTGTCTCTCATACCACTGAAATGCCGTGCCCTTAAAAGTGGCAGGGAATATTGTTGACCATTGCTTGTGGGTTCTAGCATTGTTAGCTACACATGCTACCATAAATTCTACTACATGAAGATTAGGGTTGTACTCTCCCTTAAAAATTGGCAATGGGACTACATTTGTTGATTTGTCATCAATATTTCCAAGAAAAATTTGACTAGGAAGGGGACCTTGAGTCTCCATGGGGAATTTTGTAAAGAGTGAGTTTAAGGCATCAAAGGAGGCTTCTGCTGCAAGCTTGTTCTCGGCCTTGATTTTTGTCTTATGTCTTCTCATGTACCTCTAGACTCATTCTATTGCTTGCCTCTTGATTGCATCATTCAGAATTCAATTTTCAAACCACTACACAAGGGGAGATATCCCATTCTGAAGGTATCAAAACTCATTCTTCTAAGGATCATTGTTGTGCCATCATCATAATAATGCCAACTTATGATGGTTTCAATAGTGTATGTTGTGAAGAATACTCTATCCACCAACTTCCAATGGGTTGCTAATTGGACAAACAGGAGATTGTCAGTGCACCATGCATCGCACGTGTCCTGCTGTTGAGCATCCACAAACAAATTCCAACTCTTTTTTTTCTTGTTTTCGTGAACCTCCACTGACCACGACTCCTAAAGCTTCTTCACAATCTCCCACTTGATGATGTCTAGAAACTTATCAATGAATACCAAATCTTCCATGGATGGTCATTCTCCATCATGGTAAACACAAGAGCCATCCACAACTTCATTACCCCAGATTGTGTAGCCAAACATGGGCTCAAATTGTCTAAGGCCCTTGAAGGGTTAATAAACCTTCACACAAGGAGAAGCTAAGGAAACTAAACAGGTCTTTGCAGTGCAAGTAGAAGTAGAAAAATGGAAAGCCAAAATCAACTTCTTAGTCATCCCCATGGACAATTTGGAAGTCATTTTAGGCATGGAGTTCTATGACAAGTATGTCATTGCAGTATTTGGAAAGGGAGTTAATGAGATGATACTGGATATGCAAGGAGGGGGCGTTAGAGTACCTTGTGAGAGAATACAACTGTTAGGTAGGACGTCAATCAAAGTGCAGATGAAGGAGAACACGCATGGAGTCTCTTGCCAAACAGCAAAACCAGTTACTAATCAATCAAGAGCGCCAACCCAAGCACCGCCTTTCTAGGTTACCCATATTTGGCCTCGCTTCATGACTTGCAGTACCAAACAAGTGGAGAAATTAGTAAAGCAGGGAGACATGGTGTATTTATGCATGATTGGGTCCATTGAGCAAGAGGTCTCCAAGATGGCAATATAGAGGTGGAAGCAATACTTTAGGAGTTAAAAGGATGTAATGCTAGTAGAACTACCCAAGGGTCTACCATCCAAAAGAGATGTGGACCACAAGATCGAGCTCATCCGAGGGGTAGTTCAACCAGCTAGAGCCCCTTATCATATGAATCACACTAAACTCATGGAGTTGAAGAAACCGTTACATGAATTAGAATAGTAAGGTTTCATCCCACCTAGCAATTCCCGTTTGGTGCCCCAAGGTTGTTTGTCAAGAAGAAGGACGAGGACTCTAACTATGTGTAGCCTATAGGGCCCTTAATAAGGTTTCATCCCACCCAACAATTCCCGTTTGGTGCCCCAAGGTTGTTTGCCAAGAAGAAGGACAAGGACTCTGACTATGTGTAGACTATAGGGCCCTTAATAAGATCACTATCAAGAACAAGTATCCCATGCCCTTAGTTGAAGACCTCTTAGACAGGCTACATGGAGCCAAATACTTTAGCCGTATAGACCTTACATCAAGGTACCATCAGATTCGCATAGCAGAAGAAGATATTTCCAAAACAGCCTTTTGCACCCAATATGAAAGGTTTGAATGGCTAGTCCTAGGCTTTGGATTGGGTAATGGGCCGGACACCTTTTGTGGCGCCTAATGAACACCTTTTGTGGTGCCTAATGAATGGAGTCTTCCGACCAAAATAGATGTCTTCATCATTATCTACATAAATGCTCTCCTAGTGTATAGTAAAACTCTAGAGGAACACAAAAGACACTTATGCCTACTTTTTGAGAAGTTGAGACAACACAAACTATATGCCAAGCTTGAAAAATGTGAGTTTTCAATGAAGGAATTAGAGTTTCTAGGGCTCATTGTAGGTGAGGTCAACATCAAAGTAGACCCCAAGAAAGTAGAAGCAGTAAAGAATTAGCTCTATTAAAGACCATGAGGGAAGTTTGAGAATTCCTAGGCTTCACGGTGTTTTGTAGAAGATTCATCAAGGATTATAGCCTAGTCATCGCATCATTATCCCACCTCACCAAAGGAGATAGCAATTTTACATGGGAAAGTGAGCAACATGCCACTTTTGAGCTGATAAAGAAATGTATGTGTCAAACCCTTGTCCTCAATACCCAACTTCACAAAGCCCTTCCAAATATCCATAGATGCATTAGATTATGGCATTGGGGATGTGCTGGTGCAAGATAGCCACCCCATAGCTTATGAATCCAAGAAGATCACAAATGCTGAAACCAAATGGAGCACATATGAGAAGGAGATACTAGTAGTGATTCATTGCCTTAGAAAATGGAAGCATTATGTCGAAGACAAACACACAATGGTCTTCACAGACACCATATCCCTCAAATACTTCTAGTCCCAACAGTCCCAACCAAAGTTGTCTACCAAACAAGACCGATGGCTCCACTCTCTAGTAGAATTTGACTTGGAGAGGTTCCACCAACAAGATAGCATATGCTCTAAGTACCCTAGAGAAGGGAATTCTATTTGTAGGCAAGAAATTGTACATTCCCAATAGTGTAGAACTGAAGGATTTTTTGTGAGCATTTTATTTTATTTTTTCACTTTTGACCCATTCCTAGTAAACACTCTCTTTCTTCAATAGAACTAGGTTTTTACCTTATAGTCCTATTCATCTCTTTGAGTTAGCCATTTTTCCAATTAGTATATCTTGTTTTGATTTATAAATTATTTGATATTACTTTTAACAACTTTTATAAGATTTTAATCTTTTTCCATGTGAACGTGCCCTTCTAATGCCATAATTGGATTTTGATCTTACAAGCCTATGTGTCCCTTTGGAGTAGGCACATTTCCTTTTTATTATCCCTCATTCTTGAGTTACATGTCATTTTTTATTGCTCTTCAAAGTAGTTTGCAAGTCTTCTAAAAAGGTTTTAACAAATTTCTATGTGATCGTGCCTTTTTAACCTTGGAAGCTGGTTTTGATATTATAATTATGTTCATCCCTTTGAAAGGGACTTCTTTCCTATTTATAGCCTATTGTTTTGACCTATAAATTTCCTATTATTAATATTTGATAGTTTTTTTTGTGTTTTCTGTGCATTTTTAGTCCATTTTCCATGTAAACATATCTTTTCCATTTGAACTACCATTTTTTTTTTTTTTTTGCATTGCCATTTGAGCTATGAATTTTCTAGAATTGATTTTTGTTTGTATTCTCATGCTGTTTTGGGTTTTTATTATTGTGGTTTCCCATGCGAACTCTTGCTATTTCAAGTTTCTTGCATCTATGTCTCCCTACCTCATACGATCTCTAAGTCTACATCATCTCAATATGACACAGAAGCACGATTTTGCTCCTAGCACAAATTTTTTTTAAAACATTAAGCCCCTTGTACGCCCAATGTTGTTTTGGGAGGGGCCTTCAACACCATGCCCTTATTTGAATTTCATTATTTGAATAACTTAAAAAAAAAACCCCCCTCTCCCAACCACTTGTTGGTTCCCTTTCTTTCTCTCTTTCTCTCTCTCTCTCTCTCTCCTTCTTGTCCTTTCTCTCTCCCAACCCTCTCTCAATCCTCCCCTTTGTCCTCACTCCATCTATGTCATCCTCCACCTCCTCTCTCTCTCTCTCTCTCTCTCTCTCTCTCTCTCTCTCTCTCTCTCTCTCTCTCTCTCTCTCTCTCTCTCTCTCTCTCTCTCTCTCTCTCTCTCTGTCTTCTTCATCTTCTTCATGATCATGATCATGTTCTTCTCATCTATTTGCATGTGCCCCCGTCTTGTTGAAAAGACCACACCTGCCATGTGGGCATTCTCTCCACAGCCCAAGCAGCCTTTCCCCTGCCTTCCCAAAACCACTACCTACCCTCCCAAAATTTCATGTGTCCCCCAAAAAGACTTTGACTCATGCTTGATGACACTATTTACCACAAAGATACCTATCATTCCCACTTCAACTTCTATCGCCACCATTGTGAAGCATATTCATTGGCATGGACCACCACCTCCCTTGATGCTGCTAGCCATCCCGCGTGCTCCTTGATTGCCAACACTGGCAACTCCTCAACGTGGGTGTGCTGCTTTTCTTCCTCTACCTCCTTGGCCTTCCTCTCACCTCCCACCTCTCCCATGAGACCAACCTCCCCTTTCTAGCCCCTCCTAACCGCACCCCCTACCCTTGGTTACCCACCCCCTAACCATAGTCCCCACCCCCCAATAACCCTAGTTGCCACCTACCCTCCCTTAGCTCCCTTTCTCCCCACCAACACAAAGGTCCCACACCACACATTCCACCCTTCTCGTCATAACCCCTTGTAAGCCCACTTTCCCCTCCCCCTCCCCCTTGCCCCCCAAAATGAAGTGCCATGATCGAAAATATAAAGTTTTCTCCTCTCTTGTATTTACCCTTGGCTCTCTTTCACATGGGCATAGGGGACTCGTATTTTTTAAACAAACCTCATTCTTACACGATTTGTTGTGTGATCAAAGTTTTTGTTAATAGGCATGTTGTTTGCAATTGACCGATCGTGTTGCTACTCGAGATGTTGTTCCAGTCACTATTTGCATATTGCCTTGACATGTTGATTGTTCCTATGGTTTCATCGTGATATTGTTCACATGGAGGATTGGTGTGTGGACTTGATTGTAAGACGCGAGGATTCACACACTTGGAGTTTGGTAGACATCTCTTTCTTCAATAAGTTAACTTGTCCTTTTTCCTCATAGGCTATTAAAAACAACTAAACAACTAAAAACAAGCTAAATTACAGACCCAACACAAACGTTAAACCTCCCTTGTGCAAGGGCTTTTGTAGCTACACCATGGCATTGCTACTAGAAAACATCTATATAGGGAGTAGTAGTGACTCTAAATCCTGCTTGGTTTCCACTCTACGTGTGATTCCCTATACCCAGTGGTGGACCCTCATATGTGTGGCGTCATGAGGGTGTAGTCGTGGGATATGCTTATGCTATATTGTTTCTTTCATTGAATAATATAGGAGTATACCCTGCTCTCACATATCATGTAACCTTTCTGTGTTGTGTTGAGTGAGTGAATGAGTGTAGATGCATCACACTTGGCATCAGAGAAGTGAAGGAGTGCTCATGGAAGCATGAGAGGAGATCCAATACCCTAAAGAAATCATGTTGAGATGATCCATATCATGACGCCTCCCATCATGACACCCCTCGTCATGTCGGTCCCTGTTGTGACGATCCTTGGTACATCGACCCCAATACCAACCAACATCTGAAGATGTGATGTGGCTTTTCTGCAGCATGACTAGCATCCAAAGGCAAAACTTGACTTCCCTACATCAACAACACCAAAATCCAAGGCACAACTTTCCATGACCACATGGAGAAGGAAAGAGACAATGCATCTATCCCAAAGATGGAAGAGAGAAAGAAGAGCTGAGGTCAAGAATGGAGAGTAGCTCAAGAGGAGAAACTAGTCAGGGACTAAAGAGGCAGTTGAAGGGCATGTAAGGCCTATTAGACTCAATTTGGAGGAACACACAAATGAAAGAGGAAGAAGAGGAAAGGAGAAGAAATTTCTAGAGGAGATGGATAGCTTAGGGAGAGATGAGATTTCTAGGAGAGCTTAGGATATAATGAAAGATAAGGAGAAGGTAGTTTTAGAAAATAGTAAGAAGAAGAATAAGAACAAAAACAAAAGACACAACCATAGAGAAGAGGAGGAGAGTGACATTTCAGAAGATGACTATGGCAAGTTCATAATGCCCCAACCCACCAAGTACAAAGGAGAGAGAGAGGGGTTGGTAGTGGATTGCAGAAGTAGACAGATACTTGAAGTATGCCAAGATCATTGAAGATAGAAAGGGAGAAGTGGCAACCATCTGCTTAGAGGAAGATGCTGCTAGTTGATACCTACTAGAACAGGAGCAAGGACATACTATCTTCTCGTGGGAAGAACTCCAAGAGGAACTCAAAGACTATTTCATCCGAAAGATGGAAAAATTCAAAGTTGGAGATGAATGGAGAAATCTCAAGCAAACACAGGGAAAGACGAAGGAGTATGTAAGAAAATATAGGCAACTCATGCTGCAGCTACTTCACATGGACATTAACACTAAGCTACATGGATTCCTATTTGGCATGCAAGAATGGGCCAGAAGGGATGTGGAGTTATAGGAGCCAACTAGTTTAGTTGAGGTCATGAGCAAGGTTGTCAGGTACAAAAGGTACGATATGGTATGATACAATAAAATACGGTCCTCATTGGTACCTTATGATTTTATAAGGTACCATATGATATTATTATCAAAAGAAAAAAAATTGTGATTATTTTGGATAGATAATAGAACACATGTTTACAGCTAAAATAGCAATGTCACTGGAGTTAATAGGATGAATATATGAGAGTAACAAGATAAAACCTTATGCACAACATGTGCAATGTTCGACTAGAAGAAAAATGGGAGTGTATATGTAATATATTATATAGCAAAGCAAAGTGTAGGGTGGAGACCAAGAGCCTATTCTTTCTTTTTCTTTTTCTTTTTGTTTTTTGAGAGAGAGAGAGAGAGAGAGAGAGAGAGAGAGAGAGAGAGAGAGAGAGAGAGAGAGAGAGAGAGAGAGAGAGAGAGAGAGAGAGAGAGAGAGAGAGAGAGAGAGAGAGAGAGAGAGAGAGAGAGAGAGAGAGAGAGAGAGAGAGAGAGAGAGAGAGAGAGAGAGAGAGAGAGAGAGAGAGAGAGAGAGAGAGAGAGAGAGAGAGAGAGAGAGAGAGAGTCTTGGCAGTTTCTGTATGGGGGGGAGGGAAGGAGGGATGCTCTTGGAATTGCATATTCATCTTGGAAATTGATTGTGAGACAGAGTGAGAGAGACTTGAAATTATGATATAAGGCTTAGGAGTTGGAAGATATTGTGTGGTCTAGTCTTCATAGGCAAAAAATAGCCTATTTTTTGTTATGCATTGGTATGGATACGTACCGTACGATATGGTATGAACTGTACAGAATGAACTAGTCCATAAGTAGTACTCGTGAGTGCAACTATGGCCATGAGGATGGTTGAAAGACTAGTTGACCTAGAAGGGAGAACGACAGCCCAAGGGAGCTAGACTAGATTAAATACCAACCTCACCAACAACTCTTAGACCCCAAGACCCAATACCCCTAGAGGCCCATTCCCGAAGGTGTGGGGGCAAGTCTCAGGCATAACCCTAGCCACGTCACAATTCGCCTTAATGCTAAGAGGACCAATTAGTTGATGGGGGAACAACCACTACATACCAACTTTGAGTGCATCATATGGTTTTGCGAGATCAAATACATCATGGTGAAGACCCCAAGGCTCAACCACATGGATTAGGTGTTTCAAGTGCGG
Source organism: Lygodium microphyllum (assembly GCF_053477565.2). NCBI lineage: Eukaryota > Viridiplantae > Streptophyta > Polypodiopsida > Schizaeales > Lygodiaceae > Lygodium > Lygodium microphyllum. The sequence continues at coordinate 107,955,314 of NC_141155.1, read as the reverse complement.
GGGACCCCACTATTAAAACTGATGTCCCATTGATGACACAGCCTCATCAAGTGGGTCTAGAGTAGTAGCCACTAGTGCATATGGTGAAGAGGAGCCGCAACCCTTGTGCATCCATGAAATTTCTAGTGGAAGCCATAAGAGCCTAGACCATTCAAGGGTGGGGATAGTTAGTGTCTATCCCCAATGCATGGTGGTCCACGTAGTAGCAATCCAACACTTATACGCCAAAGGCAAAGTGAGTGAAGGGGATCAAGCAATCATGGTAGGCACAATATCCATCCACAACTTCATCACCCCAGATTGTGTAGCCAAAGATGGGATCAAAATTTCTAAGGTCCCAGAAGGGTTAATAAACCTTCGCACAAGGAGAAGCTAAGGAAATTAAAGAGGTCTTTGTAGTGCAAGTAGAAGTAGGAAAATGGAAAGCCAAACTCAACATCTTAGTCATCCCCATGGACGATTCGGAAGTCATTTTAGGCATGGAGTTCTATGACAAGTATGTCATTGCAATATTTGGAAAGGGAGTTAATGAGATGATACTGGATATGCAAGGAGGGGGCATTAGAGTACCTTGTGAGAGAATACAACTGTTAGATAGGACATCAATCAAAGTGCAGATGAAGGAGAACACGCATGGAGTCTCTTGCTAAACAGCAAAACCAGTTACTGATCAATCAAGAGCGCCAACCCAAGCATCGCCTTTCTAGGTTACCCATATTTGGCCTCGCATCATGACTTCAGTGCCAAACAAGTGGAGAAATCAGTAAAGCAGGGAGACATGGTGTATTTATGCATGATTTGGTCCATTGAGCAAGAGGTCACCAAGAAGGCCAAACTCCAAGTTGGCAATATAGAGGTGGAAGCAATACTTGAGTTAAAGGATGTAATGCTAGCAGAACTACCCAAGGGCCTACCATCCAAAAGAGATGTGGACCACAAGATCAAGCTCATTTGAGGGGTAGTTTCACCAACTAGAGCCCCTTATCATATGAATCACACTAAACTCATGGAGTTGAAGAAACCGTTACATGAATTGGAAGAGCAGGATTTCATCCCACCCAGCAATTCCCATTTGGTGCCCCAAGGTTGTTGGTCAAGAAGAAGGACATGGGACTCCGACTATGTGTAGACTATATGGCCCTTAAGAAGATCACTATCAAGAACAAGTTTCCCATGCCCTTAGTTGAAGACCTTTTAGACAAGCTACATGGAGCCAAATACTTCAATTGTATAGACCTTAAATTAAGGTACCATTAGATTTGCATAGCAGAAGAAGATATTCCCAAAACAACCTTTTGCACCTGATATGGAAGCTTTGAATGGCTAGTCCTAGGTTTTGGATTAATGGGCCAGGCAGCTTTTGTGGCCTAATGGATGGAGTCTTCCGGTCAAAATAGATGTCTTCATCATTATCTACATAAATGATCTCCTAGTGTATAGTAAAACTCTAGAGGAACACAAAAGACACTTACGCCTAGTTTTTGAGAAGCTGAGACAACACAAACTATATGTCAAGCCTGAAAAATGCGAGTTTGCAGTGAAGAAACTAGAGTTTCTAGGGTTCATTGTAGGTGAGGTTGGCATCAAAGTAGACCCCAAGAAAGTAGAAGCAGTAAAGAATTAGCCTCTATTAAAGACCATGAGGGAAGTTTGAGAATTCCTAGGCTTCACGGTGCTTTGTAGAAGATTCATCAAGGATTATAGCCTAGTCATCGCATCATTATCCCACGTCACCAAAGGAGATAGAAATTTTACATGGGGAAGCAAGAAACATGCCACTTTTGAGACGATAAAGAAATGTATGAATCAAACCCTTGTTGTCAAAGTACCCAACTTCACAAAACCCTTCTAGATCTCCACAGATGCATCAGATTATGGCATTGGGGGCGTGCTGGTGCAAGATAGCTACCCCATAGCTTATGAATCCAAGAAGTTCATAGATGCCGAAACTAGATGGAGCACATATAAGAAGGAGATACTAGCAATGATTCACTATCTTAGAAAATGGAAGCATTATGTCCAAGACAAACACACAATGGTCTTCATACACACCATATCCCTCAATTACTTCCCGTCCCAACCAAAGTTGTCTACCAAACAAGCCTGATGGCTCCACTCTCTAGTAGAATTTGACTTGGAGATCAAACCCAAGCCAGGTTCCAACGACAAGATAGCAAATGCTCTAAGTCACAAAGTCGATTTGAAAGTTGTCAATGTGGTCAACAACAACTTCTTAGATTTAGTGAAGAAGGATTTGGAACATGACCACATGCACAAGATAATAGAAGAGGTGAAAGATGACAAGACACTGCATGGCATGTATACCCTAGAGAAGGGAATTCTATTTATTAGAAAGAGATTGTACATTCCCAATAGTGTGGAACTGAAGAAGGTTATATTACATGAAGTGCATGATCGGAAATTAGGTGGACATAAGGGACAAAGCAAGATAATTGATGTACTCATAAAGTAGTTCTTTTGGCCAAATATAAAGGAAGAAGTCATAGACTATATCAAGACTACTTGCCAACTTGTGAAGGCACCACGCTCGAGGCCAGTAGGATTACTTCAACCAATGCGAGTACCTAGCCAACCATGGGATTTCATTAGCATGGATTTTATTGTGGAGCTCCCAGAATCCCATGATTACACCATCATCTTTGCAGTGGTGGATTATTTCTCAAAGCAAGCTCACTTCATACTGTTAAGGCACCATTGAATGCCAAGGAGCTAGCCTGTCTCTTCTTCATGCATGTCTTCAAGCTGCATGGCTTACCCTTATCCATAGTTTGAGATAGAGGTGGTAGATTCATGAGTGACATGTAGAAGGAACTATTTAAGACTTGGGAAACACAGTTGAGATTCTCATCCTCTTTCCACCCTAAGACAGATGGGCAAATAGAGAGAGTCAATCAAGGCATTGAAGACTATCTCATGAGAGCTACACTCGGGTGGACCAAAAAGATTGGGCCTTGTACCTTGATGTGTTCGAGTTTCACTACAGGAGCTTAATCCACTCTGCCATGGGTTACACACCCTTTGAGTTAGCTATGGGAAAAGAAGTCATCACACCCCTTGTCTTAGCCTCAGGAGTTGCCAAGCTGAAGATCATGATGTAGAAGAATTCTTGAAGAAACGGAGGAACCGCAATGCAACAACTAAGTATAGTCTAGAACTTAGCAAAATCACCATGATAGAACATGCCAACAAGAAGCACAAGGCTACTCTTTACCAAGGGAGACATGGTCCTTGTGAACTCGAAGCATATGTCTCTTCCAAAAAATATGAGTCCCAAATTCAATCATCACTACTATGGACCCTACTACATCACTCAAGTCTTGAATGAAGTAACATACAAAGCTTGTAGGTCAACTTGCTAGAAAGAATTTGCATCCATAACGCATTCCATGCCTGCCTCTATGCAGGTTCTATTCCGACACACCAATGGGGGCGGCGACATTCCACTGCTTCACTCAAATGGCCCCTTCAAAGTAGAAGCATTCATTCAGCTTTAGGAACACAAAGAATACCATGAGTACCTCACCAAGCGGAAAGGACTCCCTCTCAAAGAAGCCACTTGGATTTTGGAAGCAGAGGCTCGCAAATGTGGCAATGATGCCTTCACCACCTAGCTCAAGGAGAATCCCAACAAGCAATAATAGACCAAAAGCACCAAAAAGTAGTCTAGATGGGCGGATAACCAACTTGATAGGAAAAGTTGTGTTAAGACCCCAGTCATAGTATGGTAGACATTGAGTAGTCTGATAGTAAAGATTGCATTAAGACCTCGCTAATGTGTCAAGTCCTAGATTGGCAAACACTGGCCAGCTTATTATTAGAAGTTGTGTTAAGACCTAGATGAGTAGAATAACCTCTACCCTTAGATTACTAAGGATAGCAATCTAGTAAGTAGGGGTGAGTGTAAAGGCTTTGTAGCGATACCATGGCATTGCTACCAAAAACACCTACATAGGGAGTAGTGAATCTGAGCCTTGTCTGGTTTCCACTTTACATGTGATTTCTTATATCTAGTGGTGAACCTTATATGTGCAGCATCACGAGGGTGTAGTCTTGGGATGTACCTATGTTGTATCATTTCTTTCATTGAGTAATACAAGAGTATGCCTTTCTTTCATATATTGTGTTACCTTTTTGTGCCATGTTGATGAGTGAGTGAACCGGTGCAGGCGCATCACAACCCCCCCTCCCCCTACTTAAAATAAAAAAAGAAGATAAAGAAAAGAACACCCCAATAGATACCCAACAAAAAAAAACATTTTCCTACACATGGAAGGCACATAAAACAAAAACCAAACAAATTTTTCTCATAGAAAAAATTTAACTTAAAAAAGACAATGTTAAAGTTTTCTCAAACTCTTTTTTTCAAAAAAAACAATAAACAAGCATACACAAACAAATACCAAAACAAAACCCAACTAAAATTATGCATTTCATAAAACAATTTAAGAAAAACACAAAAATCACTCAAAACAAAACAAACAAGCATAACCACACCCATTACACAAAAATAAAAAACACATGGATATCACTAGAAATAAATAGACATAAAAAGTAATAATTAATAATTAAAAAACCACAAAAAATTTTAGAAAGAGAAAAACACACAACAATAAAAATACCATATATAGAAAGAGTACAAATGCATCGAACACAAATATACAAACTAAATACCACCCAAAATTTGAACCAACTATTACCAGATTCCAACAATACCTTGTCCCATTGATTTTTTATTATTTTTAGATTATTATCATTTGTTTTTCCTTTTTTTTTTTCCGTGGGAAGTTGACTATGTGCTAGTTGTTTGCCTTTTATTTTGTGGATGATGCGAGCTGCCATTAGACCTTATGGGCAAGAACCAGAATTTCGTGTAGTGATTAAAAATTTTACGCTTGAAAAATGTCAACCCTTCCATACTCAAATTTGATAAAGAGGTATTTCACTTACTTGAAAATTTAATATGTTTTTAGTCGAGTCTCCACAAGTATGCATCTTTGTAGTCCAGGAAAGGAAATGGGTCTATCAACACTCAACAATCCTTTTTGGTTATGTGCCCCAATCTTGCAACCCTGCACTCTAGTAAAATGATCTAGAAACTCCCCCATGTAAATTAAGCCTTTGAAATTCTTTCAATTGAATCTTTAGCTAAAGGTTTAAGAGAGAAAAAAAATTATATTATTTTCTTTGTTGAATTAAAAATGGAGGTTGCCATGATGTTGGTGTCTTGAATGAGGAGGAATATAAATATTCCAATGAAGAGGAGTAGTGATGTATTGAGTGTGGAGGTGAATGTAATGACAATTAGGAGAGGATAATGAAGGTCAGAGAGGGCGAGGATGAAGAATACAAAGAATTTGATGATGATGATGGTACTGGGATCCTTCATTCTAGAAGAATTCGCCTCCCTTTCCTTCTACTTTGCTTCCTCCTTTGAATTCAATTCCCATGCGTTCTCTTGCCCCAACAACCCCCCTCATTCCAAACGACCTCCCTCTCTTTGGCTTTTGCAAGGATGGTATTGATGAAAGAAATGAAGATCTAGACTCACTCACACACACACACACACACACACACACACTCTCTCTCTCTCTCACACACACACACACACATTCATTTGCATAGGCTCTTCTACCTTTTTGATGATCATGCAATGATGAGTTTCTCTCCCTCCTTCTCTCCCAACAAACAGGCCAAGATGGTGTCTTCTAAATCCTCATGCCCCCCCTTCAACCTCCAAGATGGCCCCCCACCATGTGACACATTCCATATTGCTATGTTTATAAATATGCTTGCTAATAGGCTGAAATTGAAGGATGTAGAGATTGGTTGAGGAGAGGGTAAAAGCATAATCATTGGCCAAACTAGTATGATAATTATATGAGGCAAAAAATGGATATTAGGGTTTCACATCCACCATAGGGAGGAGCCAAAGAGCCACAAAGTCGTGTAGATCCACATGATGAATACAATCAGCTTCCAAGAGTAAGGAATAATCATGAACCGGTAGTGGGACATCTTGAACCACTATCAATGGGAGTGTCATTTAGAGTACATAGAATAAACCCACAAACACTCAAAAAATAGAAAGAATAGGGGAATTCTTGTAAAAACCATAGACCGCATTTAAGAAGGAATTAGAGAAGAGACCCATAGTAGAGATGACTAGACCAAACATCACCAAGCAATCCACAAGCTTGTGTAAACAATTGGACATGTCCTATACACATGTGATCAAAAGCTTCATGAAATGTAGATAAACATGCACCCATAATCCCATAATTAAGCATGCAAAAGAAAATAAAAGGAGCATACCATTGCCCAAAACCTAAGAGAACACTCGTACAACAAGACCAACAAATTGAAAGATAGGGTGGATAGGTAGGGATTGATAAGACTAGACTTTACTAATAAGCCCCATCCTTGTTTGCACATTTTGTCATTTCTAAAGTACAATGTAGTGAGTATGGAAAGCTAATCTATTTTTTTGTTATTAAATAGAACTTAATATTCAATTTATTATTACATTGGCTTGTTAATGCAGAGTGAATCACCATCAAATGCATCCCCATCCCAATTAAACTCCACTAATAAGAGGTCTCCATAATGCAATTTATTTTATCAATTACATACATCCCCACCCCATTTAGACTTGACTTATAAGAGGTCTCCATGATGTAATTCATTTTATTAATTACATGATGTGTGGCACTAAGTGCATACACGTGTGATGGTGGGGGTTAATTTAAATTAGAAATTAATATATTTTGTCTATTTGCACATACACATGTGAATGGTGGGGTTAATTTTAATGCAAAAAATATGTGAGTTAGGGTCCAAGTTGCATGTGCAATGATGAGGATTAATTTTCTATTCATTTTTAATCACAAAATAATGAAGTGTGTTGTGTCTATTTTTATGGTGCAACGGTGGTTGGATAATATTATAATTAAATTGTGTGTTAAGATATGTGTGGAGGAAGGAAAATAAGTAAACATGGTAGTGTGCACGTGCTAGAATAAAGGAGTTTGGGATTTGGAAATTCTTAGTGAGTCCTAAATTCTATTAGTTGATTTTTTAATTAAAAAATCACATGAGAAATTTTGGTAATTAAAAAACTTTCACAATTTTATTTAAGGAATATCCATAAAGAATGGAGAGGTGGTATGAGGGTAAGCCTCAATGCCAACTTTGAATGTTAAATTAAAAAAGATTTATTTTATTAATTAATAATAAAGAAATAGAGTGGAGACCTAGGATATTAAGTTGTTAATTTAGGGAGAAATCTAGATTTTAAGGATGAACTTTGTTTATACAATTGTAAGTGCAAGGAAGAAAATGATTTTATGATGTTTACTATCTAGTTAAATGAAGGGAGAGAAAAGATATTTCTAACATACCTTAAAATGATTTAGTTATGTAAATATTTAAAACACACTAATAAATTATTGTTTATGGAGAGGGGTAATGCTTTTAAAAGGAAATTACAAAATTGGGTTTCATGGATGTTTGTTTGTTTTCTTTTTTACTTTTGGTTAGTGGTCATTTTTTGGTGCATTCACCAAGAGCCAAGTGCACTCGAACAGGTAATAACTTTGCCCAAATACATTTTCGTGTAACTAATAAGCGAATACAAAGTCTCTTTCTTATCATACTATTTTCCAAATTTTCCCCACGATTGCCAAAGGCAAGTGTTAGATTGGGTAAGGGATACATAGTTAGTCAAGGGGGGCAAATATTTTGGCAGGCAATTAATGGTAGATGTCGAATAATTATCCTCTTGGAGTTGGGGTATAACAATAATGTGCAACCATTTTCTTTTAGCGACACATTTCATATTGGTAGATTAATTGAGATAAATATGATTAGTGTATCCTATCGCTTTGACTAGTACTATCAAACTTTTAGAAGGGTAGAGTGGGTTTGGTGTGTTGCCTTGGATTTGTGTATCTAGAGATGTGAGATTTACTTTTGATACAAAAGATGTGAGAGAGATTGTAGAGATTTTAGGATTAATTTTTTGAGCACAAAGAAAAATTGCCTTATGGAGAAGTAGACCCAAAATAATTGGCTATTCTCAAACTGTTGAGCGTGTATGCAATCACAAAAAACCTAACTTTAGAGCTTTAGGAGAAAAATCATAAGTGAAAATATATTTTGGAGTATGATATTAGTAGATAATAAATCAGTTGTGGATGAATTCAAAAGGAGAGGTAGAAATAGTAGAATAAAGCTCAAGATAATGAGCAAGGGAATGAGTGGCTAGGTAACAATCTTGATTGCTAGAGAGGTTGGAAAGGGTGAATGCATTGTTGAATTTGGGAATAGACACTATCTCTAGCTTGAATAAGGAGCCTCTTGGACCTAACATACCAATTGATAGAACACAGTTGAAAGCAAGCAAAGCATATTCATATCAATGGGACCAAGTGGTCTCAAGTACCAATAGTCCCACTAGGGAAATAAGTAGACTAAGAAAAATTATAGAAAGTGAGACTAGGGCTATAATGGAATTGACAAACTATCCATTGATTAGGATTTAGAGTCTAACTCTGGTTTAAACAATTTTACAAAGAGCTAGTAGAGATCTTGTGGATAGAACAAGCATCATTTTGGAGGATTGTGGAATGAAAATCCCGATGCATACATACAAAGATTTGAAGTAGCTTGTGTTGCAAATGAGATAGTTGATGACAATCAAAAGCTTCACATTTTTTTGTAATGTTAAAAGCTGAAGTAGTGAGGTGGTATGATAACTTAGATGCTTGATATAAGGGGACTTATAATACCCTATCAAAAGCATTCTTAGAAAACTTTCAGTGGCAAGCTTTCCAAGATAAGTTAGCCCTTTAATTGGACTATTTCTCTCAAGGGTTGACTGAGAGTATTGAGCACTATATTGAGCATATGGAAGTGATTATTTGAAAGATCAATCACATAAATTTATCGATGGGCTTAATTCCATAGTGTTATAATATCCAAGAGACACGCTCGACTTTCTTATATACTTAAAATATATGTGGTGAATATTATGTTGGCATAGAGAGAGAACACACACACAGAGAGAGAGAGAGAGAGAGAGAGAGAGAGAGAGAGAGAGAGAGAGAGAGAGAGAGAGAGAGAGAGAGAGAGAGAGAGAGAGAGAGAGAGAGAGAGAGAGAGAGAGAGAGAGAGAGAGAGAGAGAGAGAGAGAGAGAGAGAGAGAGAGAGAGAGAGAGAGAGAGAGAGAGAGAGAGAGAGAGAGAGAGAGAGAAATTGACAACACACTAGGGATTAGAAGATGGGCCAGTCCCCCCCCCTTGTAGAGTTATATTATTGACAAGGAGCAAGCTCCTCCATTACATATAAACCAATTCTTACTTGTAGATCTTGAAAACAAGATCATGGTTCCTTGCATAGTATACAACAGGCTAACACTTGCACAACTTGGAAGTTGGCACCTTTTGATCCTTCTTGAGTCTCCTTCTCTCCTGCATAATATGTGTAGGGCTCTCCTCTTGGCACTTGATTTCAACAGAGCTTCCACAGCACTTGCACTTTCTCTTCTCCAACAGAGGTTCCACAACACTTGCACCTTCTCTTCTCCTCTTGGAACTTGGTTTCAGCAGAGCTTCCACAGCACTTGCACCTTCTCTTCTCCTCTTAGAACTTGTTCTCAGCGAAGCTTCCACAACATTGATTTCAGCAGAGCTTCCGCAACACTTACACATTCTATTCTCCTCTTGGATGCATGCAAAGTGACGCTTCCTTCACCTCTCCCAAGGAGAGCCTCATCTTTTATAAGCTTTCAAGAGCTTTACAACTTCATGCAAGATGTGGCTGTTCCAAGACCTACTCTGTAGCACCAATTTCAAGATATCTATCTGTGTGTTGCTTGGATGAAAAAATGTCCAACAAAAAAGTTGTAGATCTTGTTGTTTTCGATAACCTAAGCAAGGCATTTTTAGAGATCATCTTTGTAATGAAAGAGACCTAACTAGCCTAACTAAGGAAAAAAAAAGAGAAGGAATGTAGGAGAAGAAGAAGAGGAGAGAGAAAGACATGAAGAAGAGAGAGAAAGAGAGGAAAGGGAGAAAGAAGAAGAAGAAGCCATGAAAGCTTGTGAAGGTGAAAAGAGAGATTCTTGATAATTCTGCGATGCCTCAAAATACCCTCTTACACCTTATATACCATCAGTGTGACTGGTATGTTCCCATGCCATGTTTCCGTGTCCCCTGCTCGTTACAAACCATCCCATCTCATAGATTTTTTATCCTAAAAAACAAGGGATGAACCGGAAAAGAAGAAGCGGGAGCTCCCGAGTACGACTCTGCGCATGATGCAATGGCAATAAGCAAGGGCGGCGGGGCAGAGAAGAGAAATGGAACGCCAAGGGCATGAGGTATGTGAGACCATATGGGAGGGTCTCGCTCGGATTATAATCCACCATTTCATGATAGACAAGACCATGGATGGGGTGGATAGCATGTTGTCCTGTAGGGGTCTGCTGTAGGAAATCGGACATAACTTTGTGTAAGAAACTCCGAATGGGACAAGTGAGGTGTCGTTACGGAGCCCACAAGGTGTAATTTTAGGCGACGTGGTGGGTGAAGGGGGGCTGAAAATACGTCAAGACCAAAATTGTTGCAGAATAGATAGTTGTCCAGAAGTAATTAGTGTGCTGTCCAAGATAGTATGGCTGGAGAAAAACAACCATAACTTCCTCTAGGAAACCCCGATTGGGGCAAGTGAGGTGTTGTCGCAGAGCCCTTGAGGTGTAATTTCAGCCCATGTATGGGAAGTGGGGTGAAAATGTGTCAAGGCCAAAACTGGTGCAAAATAGTTGGCTGTCCAAACGCAGACTACAGCCTAAAACAAGGGTGGAAACTCATCCAAGATAGATGCTAGGTGCTAAGAAGCTTCCTCTGTTGGTAGGCCTTGCCATTTGATCAAGTATTCATGAATAGAACAGGTACAAAGTTACTTTTCACGCTGCCCAATGATCGCTTCGAGAATATATTGAATAAAGCCCTCCTCATCTATGGGGGACTAGCTCCTCTATATAACCTTTGGGAGTGCCAATGAAAGGTTTCAATTGGCTCACATGGAAGACATTATGGATCTTAGTAGTGGGAGGGAGTTGGAGACGGTAGGCCGATTCCCCAACCTTCTTAATGATTGTGTAGGGCTCATAGTAGCAATGTGCCAATTTGTTGTAAGAACCATCCTTTAGTGTAGCATAACGGGACTTGGGGACCTTGAGGAGTACCAATTCACCCTTGAAAGTCAAGGGGTATCCTTTTTGCATTAGCATGGACCTTCATGTGCTCTTGAGCCCTTTTGAGATTTACCTTGCATTGTGAAGTAAAGCTTGCATGCGGTCCAACTCTTATTTTCCAAGGGGATTGAGCTTTTCATTGAAGATCATGGTGGGGAGGGGCACCCAATATGGTACCATACAATGCTTCGAAGGGGGAGACTCCAATGCTCGAATGAGTGGAGTTGTTGTAAGAAAATTCAGCCAAATGCAGCCATACATCCCAAGAATTCTGCACATCATGACAAAAATGTCGTAAATAAGTCTCAAGAAACTTATTGACTCGCTCGGTCTGCCCATCCGTTTGGGGATAGAGCCAATTTGGTCCCCATGGAGCTGAAAACGGTCTGCCAAAATTGACTCATAAATTTGGTGTCCCGAACATGTACTATGACGTGGGGCAAGCCATGCAACTTAAATACATGCTCCATAAACTGCATGGCAACTTGAGATGCTATAAACTGAGATTTTATAGGGATGAAATGGGCTGCTTTAGTGAGCCGGTCAACTACCACATAGATGTTATTCCAACCCTTCTTGGTTGTAGGTAAATCGGTGATGAAATCCATGGTAATGTGGGTCCATTTTCCTTCAGGGATAGGCAAGGGCTGTAATAATCCACCCGGTTTAAGAGTGCTATCCTTATTTTGTTGACAAGGCACACATCTAGACATGAAGTCTTTAACATCTTGCCATAGGCCTTTCCAATGAAAGCTTTTCGAAATGCGGTCATATGTTTTGAACACCCCTAAATGGCCAACAATCGATGGAATGCATCTCTTCAAGTATCCTTTGGGTAAAAGGAGAGGCATGGGGGATTACAATACAACCATGGATCCAAATGAGGCCATTGTGGAGCTGATATTGAGAGTTGTCATCCATAACACATTGTTGTAATTTTTGAAAAAGAGGGCTGAATTCAGCATCAAGCAAGTAGGCCTCTTGGAGCTCTTCAATCCAATCATGGTGGAGCTCAGTGATAGATGAGACCTTGCATGCCCACATGTGAGAGAGTGCATCAGCCACTATATTGTCCTTGGCACGGGTGTGGGTAATCTCAAAGTCATAGTTCTGCAGGGTAACTACCCATCTACATTGTTTGGGAGTGAGGTTGGGCTAAGTCAAGAAGTATTTGAGTACATGGTGGTCACTTTTCACTTTAAATTTACTGCCATACAAGTAGTGGTGCCACTTTTTGATAGCATGAATGACTGCCAACATTTCCTGATCATAGACATGCAACTCTCTCTCTTTATGATCCAATTTCTAGCTCTCAAATGCTATTATTACACCGTGTTCTTGCAGCAAGACTGCACCAATACCCCGTTCACTAGCATCACACTAAATGGTAAAATCCTTTGAAAAGTTGGGGCATACGAGGATGGGGGATAAAGTGAGCAATTCTTTCAGTTGCTTAAAACTATGATGAGCCAAATCATCCCATAAGAAGGCCTCTTTTTTCAGCCTATTAGTTAATGGTACTGCAATTGTGGCATAATGGCGGATAAAAAGAGGAGAGGCCAAGAAAACCACGCAAGGAGGTAATGGTAGTGGGTGTGGGCCAATCTCGAATACACTGCACTTTCTTAGGGTCAGCTTGGATGCCTTTTTCACTAACAATGTGTCCCAAGTACTCAACCTTTGTTTGCATGAAGACACACTTGCTTTCCTTGAAAAATAACCAGTGCTCTCTTAGTATATCAAAAATTTATCTAACATGCTTCAAATGCTCATGTAGTGACTTACTGTAAATGAGTTTATCATCAAAGAATACCAACACAAACTGGAAAAGCCATCGCCATAATATTTTGTTCATTAGGCTCTGAAACATGGCAGGGGCTTTTTTGTGAGCCCAAATGGCATGACAAGGAAATGGTACAAGCCATAGTCCGGAAGGTTGTCTTAACTTCGTCACCCACACTCATTCTGATTTGGTGGTAGCCTGATCGCAAATCAATCTTGGTGAAGTAGCATGCTCCCTTGAGCTCATCAAGCAAGTCATCGATTCAAGGGATGGGGTATCTATTTTTGACGGTGATCTTATTGAGATCACGGTAGTCAATGCACCGGGGAGGCATAAGGGGAAGAGCTAGGCTCTATGAATCCCATTTTAGTGAGCTTCTTGACTTGCTTAGTTACTTCCTCTCACTTACATTTAGAGAGCCGATATGGGGGTTTATTGATGGGCTTGGCATGGGGCTCCAAGTCAATTGGGTGATCCACCGATCTTTGAGGTGGGAGAGTGGTGGGGGGCTGAAATAGGTCCTCATATTCAGCTAAAAGTGCTTTTAGTGCTGCATTTTGCTTCCCCACAGTGTGCTGGTCATCAATATCCTTATGCAAATGCAAGACAAAGATCTGTGAGCGTTTCTTGAATTCCTTTTTGAGTTGTCTTGCTGTTATAAGCTAAAAATTTGCAATTTCTTTGATGCCCTCCAAATGTACAAGCTGCCCATGCATTACAAACTCCATATACAAATGAGAGAAGTCCATAGAGATTTTTCCCAATTGTTGTAGCCAATCACAACCTAAAACAACATCCACGAGGCCCATATCAAGGGTAATTAAGTCCACCTTTGCTGTATAATTTTCGGCCAGCGTAAGAGACACTTGTGTGCATACATGGGAGCTTATTTCCTCACTTCCATTGGCCACTTGAACCCTAAGAGGTTCCTGTAATTCAGTAGAAATACATGTCAAATGGGCAAGAGTTGATTTATTCACAAAACTGTGTGTGCTGCCACTATCTGTAAGAATGCATACATTCTTGCCATCAATGTTACCATGTACCCGTAGGGTATTCGGCCTCCTAGAGCCAATCCATGCATCCATGGAGATAGAGCAAGCTGATATAGTGGTAAGTGTGGGGTGTAAAAGGTCATTCCCAAAGCATGCCATCTATGGGGCAGCCACCACCAGGGTCAAAAGAGAACACATCTGGTGAGTCATAAAACTGATCGGTGTCAAGATCCTCTTTGTATTCATCAGCATTTTCAGCAAGTGTCATCATGGGAGAGGTGTCATGTGAGTTCTCTTCCAATTTGTCACTATCTTCTAACACATAAATGCTATTAAACTTAACAATGGCGTTCTTAAAGGGGCATTTGGATGCATGATCAGCTGTGTACTTATTCCCACATTTAAAGCACAAGCCCTTAGCCTTGCAATCCTTGACAACCTCGGGAGGAATGAAATTTTGACTGTTAGAACTAAAGCCATTCCGTGTCTTATTTTTAGCATACTTTGGGTCACTTTTGGAAGGGGTGCTATCCCAAAACTGCCATATTTTCTTTCAGCATTAAAAGTAGGGTAGGTGGGGATTTTGGGACTGCCATTCCCTACATTGTTGCTGCAATAATTACCAGTATATGGGGGTTGCCTAGTAGGGTATCATTGCTGTCATGCAATTGGTTGCATGCCCTCATTGTGACGGTATTTCTGACTATACCATTCAGCCAATTCTATGGCTACAAACAAAGTGGCTAGCTTTTGAGCCATTACATCAGCTGAAAGATGCACATCTAGCCCATAAATGTATTTATGCAATTTGGCCTCATTATTGACGGCCTCAACATATATGGATAGGTTCATAAAATGGTTGGTATACTCCCTCATGGTGAGATTTCATTGATCAAACTGATACCATTGTCTAGCCAAACATTCTTTCTCTACTAGGGAGACAAAAACTTGGACCATATGCATCTTGAAATCTTCCCAATCATGAAATTGCTGATTTTCTCTTTGAATAAATCTCCACCATGTGTGGGCAAAACCCTCTAGATGAAGGGAGGCAAAAATAATCTTTGTCTCATTGGTACGGGGATAAGTGAGAAAATAGGCTTCCAATTTAGAAGTCCATTCCTCTAATTTAGCCGGGGATGAGAACTGCCCATTAAACTTAGCAAACACAATCTTGTCACGCAACTCGTTTGGGCCTTGCTGTCCATGTATGCCATGTGCTACATGCTGCCCATGTATGTTGTGCTGCCCATACATGCCTTGCTATCCAAAATTTCCATGTGGGCCATGCTGTCCATGCATTACATGAGGACCAAATTGCACATTAGGACCTTACTGTCCAAAATGACCATGTTGCCCATGCATTAAATGCAAACGGAGCTGAGCATTGGGGCCTTGCTACCCAAAATTGCACATGCATGCTGCCCATATACACCTTGCATTCCATACTGCCCAAAATTTGCATTAGGCCCTTGCTGGCCATTCCCATGAGTGTGCATATAGCTTCCATTACGGGGGAGCTGCGGTCCCAAGGATGGGCTTGGAGGGTTTATAATGGGGGAGGGAAGAATGGGTTCATCATGTCGAGTGGAGGGCTCACCCATCTCATAAGTGCTATGGGGAATTCCATGGGTGCCACGAAAACCTTGTGGGCTACACCTGGTCTCCAAGGGAGAAGGGCAGTTGGCCTCACGGGGAGGGACATACTCCTTGGGTCGATCCGAGGAGGGTGTGATAGCAGGGATGAGGGCGCCCATGCACTTGATGAGTAAGTCCATCTTGGACATCATCTCGGAATGACGATGATCTTGGTGGATTTCCATCTCCCTATGGCGTTGTTCCAACTCTCGATGTCGGTCGACATGATGGGTCTCATGTTGGCATAGAGTATGGTTAAGCATAGACAAGTGGTCCATCTCAAGGGCACCCTCTTCAAACACATCTTCATGATCCGCTTGGGCTGAGCTAGGATCATTCATTGAGGCATGGGAGTCCCTTATTTCACATTGGAAGTCCTCTTGGGCCTTTGCTTTACCCTTGTGGCCTGCCATCCCAAGTGCAGTCCACTAGACCCCCCTGCTATAGAAATGGCAATATCTTGAGCTAAGAAGCTCTGATTGCCAAAATTTTTAATTCAAATTAAAGCTATCAATCCCCTCTACGAGGCTATGTAAAAATATCTTTGATAGTAAATGATTAGGACTTTGCTGTAATTGACTTTTGTGGGCTGACTGTGTAGGATTGCTGCCTGTCCCACAGTACCTCTGAGCACAAAATTGGGTGTATCTTCCAAACCGTAGGGCAGAATGGGGAGATTTTGGTTCAGATTGAAGGGGAGTGCCCTCTTCGAATTAAGCTATAGGGTCCGCACTCAGTCACACAAGAAGGCTTTGTTGTAATTGACTTTTACGGGCTGACTGTGTGGGACTAGCTGTCTCCAACACCCTACAAGGACTCCTTCAATGAGCATATATTATCCCAATGCTAAGGTGCTTATTTCAAGACATCATGGGCCTCAATGGTGGTTCTCAATGCCACATAGAGCCATACATCATTTGCATCAATAGTTCTCTTGCTGAGACAATTTTCATTACTGCATACCCTGCCCATCCTACATGCATCCACCATACATTCCTAAGTGATATATGTCATTACCAATACATCTACAAGGTTGTGGAATGTAAATGATTAGGGCACGGACTATTCATTCAAGTGTACCTGCACCTGCAAGAAATTTTTGGACTCCGGATCACCGGGAAGTGGGCAAAGTTCCCCCCGAGCCGAGTTGTGCACCCCTTTAGGGTCTTTGATGGCAAGGGGGGTCACCCCTCTTTTGTCTTGCCACCTCGCCTGGCATCAGGCTTTTCCTCACCTAGGATATACATGCAGACATTTATTATTAAGCAACAAGCATGATATACATTTACAAATTGAGGGTTGGGCCTTTCATGATATGCATGATCAATAGGGAAAATGGGATGGGAAAAGGGGTTACCTCTGCAAATCAATGACTCACTAATTGCATGACTTACCCTTCTTACAAATTTCTTTCTTATCGGTCAGAATCAAGATAAGAGTACGGTTAAGGATTAGAGTAAAATCTTGATCAATGGGGAAAGAAATTTAAAGAGCATTCAGCCATGCATGCATTTCAAGGGTGTGGAATGGAGATCGAATCCAATTGGCACTCTCAAGCTCCAAGAAGGCATGCAATTCTTCCATCTCTCTCATTAAGTGGCCGAGCTCAACAATTGGATATAAAAGAGAGAGCAAGAACTGATTGGCATACCTTATTCAAGCTCGGGGAAGAGTTAATGGCTGCCCTCTCCAAGAAATTTGTGGTTGCCCTTCTTCTTGCAGCCCGTGGTTATATGGGGGCCTTCAATGTCATATATCTTCACTTGTTGAAGCTTGTGGCTGCTCCCAAGGCTCCCAGGGGTAAGAAATTGAAGGGGCTTCAGTGTGCCATGAGCTTGGTTGAAGGTTTCACGACTACCATTGCTGCTGCCCACAGTAGGGTTTGAGATATGTCAAGAACTGGCGGGAGATCTCAATAACCATGCTCAAGCCTTGTCCAGAAGTATGCCAAGAGCTAGAGGATGAAGCAGGGAGTGCTGGAACTGAGCTAGAGCATGAGGAAGAGAGCAGGCCACCAGCGCAAAATGCGCCGTGAATTTTGGCCTGGCCTCAGGAGGCTCCAGGTAGGGCAAATAGGGCTCATGGGTGCTCTAGATGCTGAGCATGAAGGGGGGAAGGCTTTGGGATAAGCCATTCAAGATGAGGAAGAGGGGGGAGCAAGATCTCTGCACTTATTGAGCTTCAAGGTTCCATGGAAGCTTGAAGGAAGAAGGAGAGAGAAGGTTCTCTTGAAAAAGTAATTATGCTTTTGGACTTCTCTAACTCTGCTACACTCTTTTTACCCAAAACCCTCAAGAAACTTACATGGAAATTAGTGACAACCTACCAAATTTATCTTCCCGCCTTGAGATGTGTCCATGGTTCTTGGAAAAGCTCTAAGAAAGGTTGCCATAGTCTTCAAGAGGGCTAACAACTTGCCTGAGTACTCCCTGTGTACTTGTGAGAAATATGTAACTGAGATTTTCTAACTATGAGAAACTGTAAGAACCCTAAATCTATGGGAAAGAAAAGGATCAAAGTCAAAGCTCCGATACCACTTGTGATGAAAGAGACCTAACTAGCCTAACTAAGGAAGAAAAGAGAGAGAAGGATTGCAAGAGAAGAAGAGGAGAGAGAAAGAGATGAAAGGAAGAAAGAAGAAGAAGAAGCCATGAAAGCTTGTGAAGGTGAAAAGAGAGATTCTTGATAATTCTGTGGTGCCTCAGAATACCCTCTTACACCTTATATACTGTCAGTGTGACTGGTATGTTCCCATGCCATGTTCTCATGTCCCCCGCTCGTTACAGTCTTTCTATCGCGAGATATTTAAAAAATGAATTTACCATGTCTTTTTAAAAAAAAAAACTTCTTAAAGTGTACTCTTTGGTCCATGCAACCACCTTAAGGAGAGTTCATTAAATTGCATTGGGCCTCAACCTTAAGATTGACTTCCACACAAAAGCTTGTGTCATTTTAGACCTTAGAAAGAGAAAATCACTTCTCTCCTCACGTCTAGAGGATCATGTCTCTTGTCTTTCTTAGTGAGAGAATTACCTCTCTCATCTTTCTTAATGAAAGAAAATACCTTAAACCTTGACTCGTAAGGGAGAGGATGACCCCAAATCAATGCAATCTCATTACACACAAGTAAATGTTCCCAAGCGTCCCCGAATGCACTCATAAATACATATACACAATGCTAATGCACTTTTTATTCTTAGAACTTAATCCATCTTTATTTATGTGTAAATCCTTGGTTCTTGTGTACACTCTTACACTTGGCAAACACTTCTTTCCCCTTTCATAACTTGTAATGCTTATACTAGATACGTCACAGTGATGCACTAGGAATATTGGTCTCTAAATTGTATCATGGCCATGCTAGATCATCATCAACACTTAAAGAAAAGTGAGTCATTAATTTATTGGCATAGATTTATTAAATAGAGAATGTGTAATAAGCAATCAATTTAGTGACACATAGTACATCAACATGTTAACCTATTAAGGCCAATGACACTGGTAGAAGCTAAAGCACATGGTAGATAGTGGAAAGAGGTGCAACTTAGCCAACAATGATAGAAAGATATATTCAAGGAACCTCAGATGGAATATCAAAGTACTTCAAGTGAGCTATCTAAGAACGTGTCATATGTGATTGTCCCCTAAGTCCATTCACAACCGCAAGCTCCAATAATGTGCCAAGTATGTTGAGAAACACGGATCTTGAGCAATGCTTTAGCTATGGTGGTTGAACTCATAGACTAGAAGCATGCTAACTAAAAGTATTATTTAAGTGAATTAGGTTCCAAGATAGATTATCTTAGACTCATAAATACAATCTTGAGTAGACAAAGACATAGATTGAAAGTATAAAGTACAATAGCATTCGCATTCAAATGATTATCAAGTATATTCTCTTATAGTTGCGGGATGGTACCACTTTTCTTTACTACACCTATGGGACACAAGATAACTCTTCTAGGCTACCGCACGTTCCTTGCCTTACTGCTCCATATAAAGAGGCTATCATAGAAGTGTGATTGCATATTTCTCAACACCCCTCCTCAATCACAACTATAAAAAATATTGAGTATGTAGATGCTATCACGAGTAGAACCTTGCTAAGTGTAGACATGGAAAAACACTCATATAAAGCTAGAGGCTGTCACAAGGCCTCACTAAGTGTGTAGAGGTTGTAGTGCACATGTTACACGAGTGTTATAAGGCTTATGATTGGAGTATTAATGCAAGTATACAGAAGGTTTAAAAAAGTATATCCAAATTGTGGGAATAGGACAACTGATGAGGCATATCCTTTTGCTCTCTTGAGTGTCTTCTTCTTCTTCTTCTCCTTCATGGTATTATTCATCTTTGATAGTTGCAAGCTAGGCCTTTTGTGATCTTTTCTTAGCATGAAAAAATTTCTCAATGTGCTCAATTCTTTTGTAGAACTCACAAACAATATCTTTCTTCCCTTTGTACTTGTTGTTTACATAGAGCAATTATGCTTCCTTTGAAGTGCTTGTTTCTTCTTTACCTTTGAGTTTCTTCTCTTCTTTAGAGAGTGATGTTTTGATGTCTACTAGCTTTGGATTTAGCATATTAATTAATGTGGTAAAGACATTACCAAATTTTGGAGGAAGAATCTTAAGCAAGACTCCAATGCATACATCTTCATCCATTTTTAAGTTAATTTTTGCAAGTTGTGTTCGCAGACTTTTCATATAATTAAGGTGAGTTGCAAGGGATGTATTAGCCTTCATATCTAACCTGAAAAAATTAAACAAAAATATGTATTTTGAAGATTTAGATTGGACACTAAATAGTCTATCCAACTATTTCCAAGTGTCACATGTGTCTACATGGTGGATATAATTGTCATTAAGCTTAAGCTTGATGATTTCTTGGGCCTTCTCATCAGTCTTTTGCCATACAGTAGAGCAGCATCCCAAGGTTTCTTCTCTTGTCCACTAGTTATTGACCATAGACCTTTTTTCATCAGGATTAGCTTTATCCTTTATCGGAAGCTTGTTCCTTTCAAGCAGCATGATAGTGAATCTTTGCCCATACTGGATGTTTGAGTAGTAGCAAATAACTAGCTAGTGAGTTGAAATTAGAGATGTTAAAAAATGCAAGAAGTACTAGTGCCAAAAAGCACTAAATGAGTATCAAAATATACTTTGCTTGTTGATCTTGATATTGGACTTTGATGCTTGATGTTGAATCTTTCCCTCGTCGATTTGATTTACTAAAAAGTGAGTGGAGCACTAGATTAGAGTGGTAGTGACTTGGTTGTAGTAGCACATAGGATGGATCATTTGGCAAGATGCTTGGTGAGGAAAGAGCTTATATAGTAGGATTTAAAAGCCTTATGGCAGTTGTAGGATGGATCTTGCAGCTAGTGTTGTTTACACAGAGTGTACGACTAGTAAGTGTATAGATCTGAATAGTGAAGGAGGAAACGAGAAATGCCAGGGTAGTGAGCATGTAATGTATGGAAAGATCTCCAGAAGAATGCTTGTAGGGCTATTGCTTATATGGAGAGATCTAGGAGCCCCAATAGATCAAGGTGCTAGATGTTGCCCATTCCACGCATGAATTGGTTTTTTTCAAATGTCTTTCATACTAATTATACTAGAAGAGTTTCATTTAAATTTTCTTACTTTGATTTGGCGGGATCGATGGGTAAAAAAAAACTAATTCATGTAAAGCCATTGAACCCACCTGGCCGAAAACTAGAGTGGATGGCTATGGCAATCAAGAGAGGTAGAGTGAAAATGGAATGAGAGATGAAGTCATCTTGTGTAGCCAAGTTGAAACATGCTCACCATAGGTCTGATACCATGTTGAGAAATACATATCTTGAGCAATGGTTTAGCTATAGTGGTTGAAACTCAGACTAGAAGCATGATGATTGAGAATATTGCTCAAGTGAATTAGATTCCAAGCTAGATTATCTTGGACTCATAAACATAATCTCGAGTAGATAGAGATATAGACTGAAAGTACAAAGTACAATAGCAAGTGATTGTAAAGTACATTCTTTCATTGTTGCAGGATGATACCACTTTTTCTCACTATGCCTATGGGATACAAGACATCACTTCTAGGCTATTGCATGTTCCTTGCCTTATTGCTCTACACAAAGAGGCTATCATAGGAGTGTGATTGCATATTTCTCAACAAAGTATACCTTTGAATTTGTACACTTCAATTCCAGCTTAC
This sequence comes from Lygodium microphyllum, assembly GCF_053477565.2. Lineage (NCBI taxonomy): Eukaryota > Viridiplantae > Streptophyta > Polypodiopsida > Schizaeales > Lygodiaceae > Lygodium > Lygodium microphyllum. The sequence continues at coordinate 107,933,416 of NC_141155.1, read as the reverse complement.
AGGATATAGACAGGTATCTACACTAGTCGAAGCTAAAGCAAACATAATAATAGTCTCTAGGAAAATTAAAAGAGGAAATAATGGGTGTGGTGTAAGTACCATTGAAATAAATTTATTGATTAGTGACACAAGCCACAAATATACAACCACCTCCAAGTACAAATACCAATCCACCTCAATCAAACATATGGTGTGGTAAATGCCACATGGGTATGCTCATGTGCCTTACTACTACTGAATGTCTGATGCATCAAGCCTCTAACACCAAACCATCCACCATTTTGAAACCTTTACCTAAAGACACAGAATATGGATATAAATTATTGGAATAAGATAGATCAAGAGCAGTAACACGCATGGACAATGCAAATAAACTATAATTATATGGACAAGAATGATACTACTTATGAGATTGGACTACCTAACCAACTGTTTAGGCTGTGAGGTTTGCCTACCTAAGGAAGACCTCTAGTACCCTGAAACCATTATAATAGTGATTGGACTCACTAAATAAATTCTTATTTTAGGAGAAATAATGAAAATTTCCATAATACAATGGGGTAGAATGGACAACAATGGCCTAGAGGACTAGTAATTTGATATCAATGCCAATAAGAAGATCACGTAGCTATGCACTACCCAAGTGCATGCAAGAATCAAGAATATATGCTACTTTGCAAGAAGTATAGCAATGAAGAGCACTATGAAGAAAATTGTCCCAAGAAGGATGATAATAAGAGAAATGATAAGGGTCATTTTGTGTGGCCAAGGTATTCACGAAGACCAAAGGGGGGAGACAATAAGATTTAGAGGGGTAAGTTTTTCAATTAAAAAAAAATTAGAGACAAAAAGAAAGAAGAAAAAAAGAGAAATTTGTGATCTTGGGGGGCCATTTTGGAGGTTGGAGGGGGTGTGAGGATTTAGGGGGACCAATCTTCGCATGCCTATTGGGAGAGGAGGGAGATAAAATCATCATTGCCTCCTAATCATCAAAGAGGGAGAAGAGCTAGAATATGAGAGAGGTATATATATATATATATATATATATCTTCATTGCTTTCATCAACACCATTCTTTTGATGACCAAAGAGAGAGAGAGGTCATTTGGAATGAGGGGAAGTCGTTGGGCAAAAGAGGCATGAAAATTTAATTAAAGTTGCCTGATCAATGAAGGAAGCGAAGCGTAACGAAAGGGAGGTGCATTCATCTAGGATGAAGGATCCCAACACCATCACGATCATCGAATTCTTCGTATTCTTCATCCTCACCCTCCCCATTTTGAATGCCATCATTATGCTCTCCTAATTGTCATTACCTTCATTTCCACAATCTCAATACATCACCACCTCTCTTCATTGGAATATTCATTTTCATTCTTCATTCCAAATGGTAATGTCAATGCAACCTCCATTTTCAATTCGACAAATAGAAGATGATAATTGTTTATCTTCTTTAAACCTTTAACTGAAAATTCAATTGAAAGAATATCAAAGGCTTGATTTACATGGGGGAGTTTCTAGATCATTTTACTAGAGTGTCGGGTTGCAAGATTGGGGCATAGAATAAAAAAGGATTGCTAAGCTAAGTAATAGTAGATCCATTTCATTTGATGGATTGTAGAGATGTGTACTTCTGGAGACTCAACTAGAAACCTGTTAAATTTTCAAGTAAGCTTGATACACCTTTATCAATTTTGAGTATGAAGGGGTTGAAAATTTTCATGTTTAATTTTTTTAATCACTACACAAAATCCTTGTTATTCACTAGCTATATGCCAAATGGTTTTCAAGCTTAGTGAAATTTTTTAAAAATTAGAAAAATATAAAAATGCATGAAAATGATATAAAATAGAACCTTAAAAATTTTAATAAAATATTTAATGAATAGTACATACATTTTATATTTTAAACATTTTTGTACTATAAAAAATATTTTAAAATTTTGTCAATTTTTTTAACTATGATAGTCTTTGAAAAATAAAGAACTAAGTTTTTTCAATGAAAATCATACTTTTTATCATATAAAAATTATGAAGCCAATTCATAAAAAGCTAAAAATTTGTGGAGATGTTAAGGGATATGGTTGTGAATTTATCTAATTTTCTTATATTATTCTAAGCTAGAGAATAAGTAAACCTAAAGTTTCGAAGTCAAAATTGATCTAAAACTCGTTGAATTAAGAAAATGGATATATTATTTATCACACGATTTTCTGCCAAAACAAATGAGTTTGGGGTTTGGAAAATATTAGTGAGTGGTAAATTCTATTATCAGATTTTCTTTATAAAGGAATCAGTGGAGATATCTTAGCAATTGAAAAAAATTTCATCTTTATTTAGTGATTATCCATAAAGAATAAAGCGATCGTATAACGGTGAGTCTCAACACCAACTTTGAATATCAAATTAAAAAAACTTAAATTTATTGGTTATAAAAAAATGTGATATCCCCCCCCCCCCCTTCGCATAGGAACCTTCCCCCCTATAATTTTAAAATTAATGCAAATTCTTTTACTTCCCCCTATTGACACCGAACATGTGGCGTGGAAGAAAAGAAGTGGATGATGACGATGAAGATGGAGAAGAAGATGATGATTATGAGGGGGAGGCCACGTGGCCTACCACCCCCCAAGCTACCTCTCCCATAGTTCACGAGAGGCCCAAAACTCCCCGCTGCCATGTGCCACACAAATAGGTAGTGGGTGGGGAAGACAACACCACCACCAATCCGCTTCCTCCCCACCTTTTCCCCCTGCTATAACCCTTCCCCCCCCCCCCCCCCCCCCCCCCCCCCCAACCCCCATCACAAAAGGAAGAGGTGAATGAACGGCACATTGCACGGTTGAGAGAGAGAGAGAGAGAGAGAGAGAGAGAGAGAGAGAGAGAGAGAGAGAGAGAGAGAGAGAGAGAGAGAGAGAGAGAGAGAGAGAGAGAGAGAGAGAGAGAGAGAGAGAGAGAGAGAGAGAGAGAGAGAGAGAGAAGGTTCTAGAAGATTCCTCCTTTTCTCTTCCTTAGAGAGTGAGCACATGCACTCATCCTTCTCCTCTTTATCACGAGATTATTCACTACCTTGTGAGCTTTATTTCTTCCCCCCTCCCAAATTGCCCCTCTATTCGAGCAAGAGGCTGCTAAAGCTCTTGTGGAAGTTTCCCCAAAAAGGAAGAAAGATCAAGAATGTCCCCCAAGTGGAGAATGTCACATACAGGTGGCAATCCCACAACCAACAACGAAGCTTCAAGCGAGGGCATCACTGTCAATCCAACTACGGTATCAGATATAAGTAATATATTTCCAAATTGATAGATGCCTGCTTTGATTCTCGCTTGAGATACGTTAGGTCCCGAACTATACCACATGATAATAGTTCATTGAAAATGATAAAATTCATCTCAAATATTTGAAAGATTGAGTTTTCAAAATGCATGCATCAAGAGAAGTTAATGGCACCTGGATGCTATGCAATAAATTCATGCATAGCATGAACATCATATAAGGTTCCAAGGTATTGTCGACTCCCTCTTCTTGCAAATTAGTAGTTATGTTTTCACCACATTACAGGTATATTTTTGTAGCTTGCATGCTTGATGGATTGCATGGTAATAAGCAACCTAGTCTAGAAGAAATTCATCTTAGAAACTCTAGGTCTTTGCCTAGGTTCTTGCTAATATCATGAACTGATAGCTCATATTTAATAGATTGGGATCTTGATGATGAGTGTAGTTAGTACAAACTATGATCATAAGGATTAAAACTAAGATGCCTTGAGATCTATATGATAACTACTACTTTCACCAATCCAATTCGGGGTTAAGCAAGATACAAATAACAACTCTAGGCCTCAAAGGCAAGTGGAGAGCTCAAGGATCAGGAAACCTAAGTCAAAGTAAAGGCCAATACTTTTATAGTTGTTGGGAAGAATGTTGGGTTTTTTATGAATGTAAGTGATCAATAGAACTTACATCTTATATAGTTGTACGAGACCTTAACACATGCCTTAGCCAAGGGAATGGAGTGTTAAGTAAAATTTTGCATAGTATCGCTCTTAGATCCCAAGGGGGAGAGCGAATATGTGGATGGAAATGTTATCGCATCTTCTTACAATTATTTTGTTGGTTGATCAAACATCCTAAATGCTTTTGACATTCAGCTGATTGTTAGATTGCCATCTGGATGATTATTCCAAGTACTTGTGATTGATGGTAAATTCATGGTAAGGGTCTGTGATGACAAAGTGCCATGGGGATGAAAGAATGTTTTCTTGGAAGATGATATTAGGTCTGATTACCTTGATTGTGCTTGATTCTTAAATGATTTAATTAAGAAAAGGTTCTTTGCATTGGTGGATCACCTCCATGATCGCACAGCGGATTCAACCTAAGAAGGGCACTACTTCTCGATTCATGGGCCGAAGGTTGAGTGGTGAAAATGCCAACCAGGGGTAATGTTTCACTCCTAGGTAGCTTGCGAGTTAGGTGGAGCTTTGAACACCCCTTTCCAAGTCTAAAATGGAGTCGAAAACCCCAACGTTTATGGCGTTGGAAGATCCTATTCTAAATAAAGGATGGAAATTTTGGTGGCATGTGATTTGGACCAGCTACTTCTATAGGAAAAAAGGGACATATAATTTCTCCTATATGGGCAGGAGGCAAAGATTAACTTGAAGATAAGTTAACTTGTTTGTCAAAAGGATTGCTTGCTCTGTTTTTGTGTCAGTGCTATAAGTTACACGAATGAACCATGTTTCCCAAAAGGCTTAACTAAGGAAGTTGATTTCAAATGTCACACATAAATGTGGTAGGACCTAATTAAATAACTAAAGAATGCCTATTGAGGGAAGTGGGTAGGCGGGACCCTCGATGGGTCCACCCTACGGTACGATGGTCCCAGAGAACTGGGAAGCTTCTCGCAAGGTTCCAACCCTGAGAAATTGTTAAGTTAGAACCTCGATTCATGCTGTTTTAGGGGACCGAAATGGGACGATGCCCTATGGATAGAGAGGTTAAGCAGTGCATCCCTCTCATTTCCCATTCTCTTTGAAACCAAGTGTGGCATGGATCTACTTTAGCTTGGGCATCTCTACGTAAAGTAGGATATTCAAGACCCGACGCTAGAATGCTGCCAGGAGACCTTGTCCACTAGGAACCCAAATTTCAGGTCGTTCCTAGTGGGTTCAGCCCGCGAATGTTCCGTTGTGAGGTGGGGGACTCAATAAACCCTAGGTGACAAACCCTGGTACATTCCATGGGAGTACCAGGCAGCGCCGCTTAGATTCCTCTCTCGATGGACCGCTAAAAACATTCCTGGATAGCCAATAGAAAAAGATAGGAGGGCTAATAAATTAAGTTAATTTAGGAAAAAATTTGGATTTTACTCATTTTGTATAGGCATCATGAATGCAAGGAAGAATGGTTTTATGATGTTTGCTATCTAGTTAAATAAATAGAGAGAAAGGACATTTCTAAAAAAACTTAAAATGAATTAATTATTTAAATATTTAAAGTGCAATTATAAATTATTGTTCATGGAGTGGGATAATGCTTTTAAAAGAGAATTAAAATTTTAGGTTTTATAGACATTAGTTTGTTTTCTTTTGAATGACACTTTTATACCTAAATGACAAGGAATTATTTTATAAAGGAGGAGACATAAACATTTAAAAAGGAACTTCAATAGGGAGCTTATAGATCATATGGATCTGTACTCTGAAACAATCTTTTCAAAAGTCAAAAACAGAAATCTTGGATAAACTATTGCAAAGCAATATGAGCAAAATTATGAGGAGCTGCCCTTGAAAGATGGGAGGAAGCCCAATAATGTTTACCTATCTTTAAATATTTAGCATTCAACAATAATCATTGCATCATAACAATTAGATGACCATGAAATTCTATAGCCAAAGGGAATAGGTTGTGCCTAGAACCATTCAAAGTGTGACCTAGAAACTAATTTTAGATACTAACAACAATTAAAGGAAAAACACAACCAAGAGCAAGACTCAAAGTATTACTATCAATAATATTTTGAGGTATTGCATCTCTTGCTAATGCAATTTTTAAAAATCCAACTACTAAAACATTGCCTTGTGTGAACACCTTAGAGTGGCTCTATTATAACATCTAGGAGATCCTACACTAGCTCATTAACACACGTGGTAGCTTAGGTGATTGAACCCTATTGTCAGAGAGAGAACTAGGGAGAGAAGAAGAGGAGAGAGAAAGACTGCAGAGGAGAGAGAAAGACTGCAGGAAGAGAGAGAAATAGAGTGACGAGGAGAGAGAAAGACTAGAATTGGAGAGAGAAAGACAGGAAAGATGAAGAAGCCATGGAAGCTTGGAGCAAGAAGGGAGAGAAAGATTGTAAATGTATTGATATGTCAAAAAGATGTGTAAAATTACAACTTCTCTCCTTATATACCAGTGTCAATGTGACATGGCATATTAATAGCATTCTAAGTATTCCCAGCTTCTTACAATCCATCCCTTCCCAAAAGTTTTTGTCCTCAAAAACAAACCTAGAAAGAACTAAAGAAAAGATGGATAGAACAGAGTACTACTCTGTTTTACAGCTTTACAAATAGGAAATGAGTGAAGAATTATCATTACAAGGGCTGAATATGATGAACGGAAAGAGAACTCCACTATATACATGATTTGAAGAACCTTAGAAGCCATTGGAGCCATAGAATCTTCAACAAATAGTTCCAGAAGAAAGTAGACAGCTTGCTGAAATAACAGTCCCTGCTGGACCAAATCAGCCATAACTTTTGATAGAAGTGTCCAAATGAAGTGTACCACATATCAAAACGAAGCTCTTGAAGAGTAATTTAAGCTCATGTAGATAGCTCAATTCTGAAAATGAAGTACAACAAAAACTATTCTAAAACAGCGTGCTGTCCTGAACCAGTCTGCACCAATACTAGCTCCATAAGCAATAGGCTTCAGCCACCAATGTATCCTTCAAGTATGGATACTCATCCAATATTGAATCAGGTCTCCAAGAAGCCTCTTCAGAGGGTAAACCTCTCCATTTAATCAAATATTCCACAATAGAACGTGATCAAAGCTTCTTTTCACGCTGACCTATAACAGCCTCCGGGATGTATTGAACGATACCATCTTCATCAATAGGTGGCAGCTCATCAACTAAATCCACTGGATCACCATAATAGGGCTTGAGCCGACTAACATGGAAGACGTTATGAATCTTTGTAGAAGAGGGAAGCTCTAGTCTGTATGCCAAATCTCCAATCCGCTTAAGGATCCTGTAAGGGCCATAGAATCTGTGGGCAAGCTTATTACTAGATCCATCTTTCAATGTTGAATACTTGGATTTGGGCACCTTCAACAAAACCGGCTCTCCTTCTTGGAACTCTAAAGGCCTCGTCTTCTCGTCAGCATACATCTTCATCTGATCTTGAGCCTTCCTTAGATTCACCTTGCATTGCTGAAGAAGGGTCTGCATTCTTTCTAACTCTTCCTTCCCATGAGGGTTGATCTTTTCGTTAAAAATGACTGTGGGTAGGGGCACCTTGTAACCATACAAAGCCTCAAAGGGTGAAACTCCTATGCTCGCATGAGTGGAATTATTATAAGCAAACTCAGCCAGGTGTAACCAAGAATCCCATGAAGTTTGGACATCATAGCAAAAATGGCGAAGATAAGTCTCCAACCATTTATTAACTCTCTCTGTCTGTCCATCAGTTTGGGGATGATAAGCCGTAGATGGAGCCAACTTGGTACCCATAGATGTAAATACCGCTTGCCAAAAGTTACTCATAAACTTTGAGTCCCTATCATGGACAATCACCTGTGGTAATCCATGCAATCTGAAAATATGCTCCATAAACTGGTTGGCCACCTGAGAAGCAGTAAACTGAATTTTTGTTGGGATAAAACGAGCTGCTTTGGTGAGTCTGTCAACCACCACATAAATACTATTCCACCCCTTCTTGGTAGTAGGTAAGCCAGTGATAAAGTCCATAGTAATATGAATCCATTTACCCGTAGGAATAGGCAATGGTTGCAATAAACCCCCTGGCTTATGGGTGCTATCCTTATTTTGCTGACAAGGCATACACTTCATAACGAAGTCCTTGACATCTTTCCACAGTCCTTTCCAATAAAAGCTCTTGCTGATCCTGTCATAAGTCTTGAAAACTCCCAAGTGTCCAGCTAAAGGCGAAGAATGCATCTCCTCCATAATTTTTCGCTTGAAAGAAGAAGTAGAGGGAATAACAATCTTGCCCTTCCACCAAATAAGACCATTTTTAAGCTGGTAATGTGAGTTTTCTTCCATAAGACCTTGCTGTAATTTCTGAAAGATTTGGCTGAATTCCTCATCTAAGAGATATGCCTCTTGTAGCTCTTCAAACCAATCACTATGTAATTCCGTCATGGCTAATACTTTGCAGGCCCACATACGTGAGAGAGAATCAGCCACTATGTTATCTTTGCCCCTTGTATGAGTGATGTCAAAGTCATAATTTTGTAATGTTGCTACCCATCGTCGTTGCTTTGGAGTAAGATTTGACAGAGTAAGGAAATACTTGAGTACGCGATGATCACTATGTACTCTGAATCGGCTGCCATATAAGTAATGGTGCCATTTCTTGATTGCATGCAAAATAGCCAACATTTCCTGATCATAAACATTCATGGCCATCTCCTTATCAGTAAGCTTACGGCTTTCAAATGCAATTACTCCATGCTCCTGAAGCAAAACAGCCCCAATGCCACGGCCACTAGCATCACATTGTATAGTAAACTCTTTAGAGAAATCCGGGCATACAAGAATAGGAGCGGAGGTAAGTAATTCCTTTAACTGGTTGAAGCTGCTATCTGCAAGAGCATCCCAAAAGAAAGCCTCTTTCTTCAACCTGTCAGTTAAAGGGGCTGGAATTGCCGCATAATGCTTTATAAATCTGCGATAGAATGAAGATAGACCAAGAAATCCTCTAAGAGAGGTAGTAGTAGTAGGCGTTGGCCAATCTTTTATGCATTGCACCTTCTTGGGATCAGCCTGTATTCCTTTTTCACTGACTATATGTCCCAAGTATTCCACTTCAGTCTGCATGAAAGAACACTTCTTCTCCTTAGCAAAAAGCCTATGATGTCTCAACACATCAAAAACCTTCCTCATATGCGACAAATGATCCTGAAAAGTCTTGCTGGAGATCAAAATGTCGTCGAAGAACACCAAGACAAACTGAAAGAGGAAAGGTTGTAGAATCTTATTCATCAGGCTTTGAAAGGTAGCTGGAGCGTTTGTAAGGCCGAATGGCATCACCAAGAAATGGTAGAGCCCACGATCAGTCCTGAAAGCAGTCTTGACCTCATCACCCTCTCTCATGCGAATCTGATGATACCCTGATCTCAAATCAATCTTCGTGAAGAATTGATCCCCCTTAAGCTCATCAAGAAAATCATCTATCCTGGGTATAGGATACCTGTTCTTCATTGTTATCTTATTGAGATCCCTGTAGTCAATGCACATTCTAAAAGATCCATCTTTCTTTTTGAATAACAGGACTGGAGATGCATACGGTGAAGAACTTGGTTCAATGAATCCCATTTCAAGAAGCTCTTTGATTTGCTTGGCTACTTCCTCTCGTTCACATTTTGATAGTCTGTAAGGTGGCTTATTGATTGTCTTTGAGTTGGGTTCCAAATCAATGGGGTGATCCACCGCTCTCTTAGGAGGCAATGAAGTAGGTACTTCAAATAAATCTCTGTACTCCTCAAGAAGAGCTGTCAAGGCTGGATGGTTTGCTGAATTATTGGACTGATCCTGTGTTTCTTTGTTCAAATGCAATACAAATATCTGTGAGCGCTTCTTGTACTCTTTCTTGAGTTGTTGAATGGTGATAAGCTGAAAATCAGATTTACTAGGGATCCCCTGTAAACGAATGAGCTGTCCATTGGAGAAAAACTCCATATATAACTGTGAGAAATCCATAGTAATCCTGCCTAAGGTCATCAACCAATCACAACCAAGTACAATATCTATGGGCCCCATTTCCAAAGTGATCAGGTTTACTTTGACTTCAAAATTTTCAGCCATCTGCAAAGAAACCTGTGAACAAATCTGTGTGCTGATTTCCTCTTCACCATTAGCCACTTGTACTCTAATGGGCTGCTGTAAGTCGGTGGGAACACAATTCAACTTGTACATAATGGATTTATTGACAAAACTGTGGGTACTGCCACTATCTATCAGGATGAACACTGGCTTTCCACATATGCTTCCCTTCATGCGAAGTGTATTAGGGTTCTTAGATTCCGTCCAAGCATCCATAGAGATAGAACAATTAGTGGCAGCAGGCAACTCATTACAAAATCCACCAGGATCAAATGGGATATCACCGCCTGGATCAAAAGGAAAAGAGTCAGATGGATCATAGAAGTACTCCTGTCCACCATCATCCTCGAAATCTTCATTTTCAGCATTGATTGGGACTGCATTAACTTCATCTATGTCATTTTCAAGGTCCTCAAGAGCTAGCATACTCTGAATTTTTGGCTTGGCATTTTTGTATACACACTTTGAAGCATGGTCAGGAGTATACTTTTCTCCACACTTGAAGCATAAGCCTTTGTCCTTTCTTTCCTTGTAAAGATCCATGGGAATATTTCTGGAATTTGTATTGGCTGAAATAGACTTAGGCTTATTGTCACCTTGCTTAAATTCAACCTTTGGACTGATTGTTGTCCTGAAATTGCCTTGAAGCCTAGAAGCATTAAATGGAGGATAAGTTGGTATCCGTAAGCTCCCACTAGGCATATGATTGCTGCCATAATTGTTACCAACTTGCCCTTGCTTTAAAACAGTCCTTGGCTTTCCATAACTTGGCTGAAATGAAGACTCTTTCCTATACTTCCTTCCAAAGCGCTCTGCAAGCTCAATAGCCTTGAAAAGTGAAGTAGGATTCTGCGCCATAACATCAGCTGACAAGGATGGTTCTAAACCATACATGAACTTGTGTAACTTGGCCTCATCACTGATGTTTTCCACATACATGGTCAAGTTGAGGAATTGGTTTGTATATTCTCTTACACTTAGGCTCCTTTGTTCCAAGTTGTACCATCTTTGCTCTAACTTCTCTTTTTCAAGAGGTGAAACAAAGACTTCAGCCATAAGTGCCTTGAAAGCTTCCCAATTCTCAATAAGTACATTCTCTTTCTTAATATACCTCCACCAAGTGTGAGCAAATCCTTCTAAGTGGAGGGAGGCAAAATGTATCTTCATGTCATCAGTTTTAGGAAATATGTCGAAATAAGACTCCATCTTAGAAGTCAATTCCTCTAATTCTGATTGTGAAGATGACTGGCCATTGAATTTGGATAAAACAATTTTATCCTTGAATTCTCTATCATGGAAAGGTTGCTGTCCCAAAACTGGCTGATCGAAATTTCTAAGTACAGAACCCCCAAAATGAGATTGAAATCTTCCAACAGGTGGCTGAGAATTACCCTGTAATCTTCCTGTTGGTAAAGCACCCCTAGAATGCTGAGTATGCAGTCCAAAAGCTTGAGTATTGGCACCGTTCAAACTGCCCAAATAGTCATCATGCCTTTGTAAAGCTTCCCCTACTTCATATTGACTATTGGGAATACCTCTTCTTCCAATGATTCCATCTCCATAACCATTTTGGTTGGATGATTGAAGTGGGACTGAAGGGTCATTGTTTGAACAAGCCTTCTCATTAACTTCTTTTGATCCTGTTTGCGATGGCATCAATTGAGAAAATTTTGCCATGAGTTGAGCATTGGATTCTACTAATTTATCAATGGAAGCCTTGGTTTGGGTAGTTGATTCCATCAACTTATCAAGCGTAGACTTCGTTTTTCCATGAGATAAAACCATTTGCTCCATTGTAGACTTTGTTTGACCAAATGATAAAATCATATGCTCCATTGCTGACAAAATAGCCTCATGACGTTCCTTATGTCTTAGTTCATGGGCACATAAAGCGTCATTGAGAATACTAATCTCTCCTTGTTGATGCTCTTCAGGGTTCTCTTGAAGTGTGCTTTCCATCATAGAATCCCTGATTTGCTGTGCATAGTCCTCCTGGACCTTATTTTTGCCTTTATGCCCTGCCATACTAGTGCAGTCCTGCAGTACCCCCTGTCAGTAAAACGGCTATAACTTTGGCTAGAAAACTTCGATTGCAATTTTTTTTTGTGCAAATCGAAGCTTACAATGCCCTCTTCGAGATGAGCTATAGCACGCTATAACAAGTTTAGGACAGAAAATTCTATAACTGAATTTTAGAGTCTGAACTGTCCAGTCCTGCACCCTGTTTAGACCTGTAAGTGCCCTGTTTTGACCCTGTAATGCAAGAAAGTAACCTCCAATGGCTACCAAACCCTGCAAAGGGGTATATAGGACCTGTGGGTACCCTGTAGTACCTGCACCTGTACTTCAGTATCAAAGGGTGTACCTATATCCACCTGTAAATACCCTGTGGGTAACCTGAAAATGCCCTGTTTTACCCTGTTTTACTCCAGTAGGTACTTGAGTCGTTGGAAAGTCTTCAATCTTCAATTCTCCACTCGTTGTACCTGTGTGAGGGATAAAACGGCAGGACGGGCTCCCTACACGGGCTCCGAATCACCGGGAGGTGGGCAAAGTTCCCCCCGGGTCGGTTGGTTGCACCCCTTCGGGATCTTCGATAGTGAGGGAGGGTCACCTCTCTTTTGTCCCACTATCTCCCCCGGCATTCACCTTTTTCCTCGGTGGGAATATCAACATGGCAGAGGCTAGTGTGCTAAGCAATCAACATGATATGCAATTGAAAAATAACCATTCAGCCTTTCATGAGATGCAATTGATTGAGATAAAAGAACTTGAGATGGGAGAAGGGTTTTACCTATGCAATTCAGTGACTCACTGATTGCTAGTACTTACCCTTTACAATTTTCCAATTTAGGTAAAAGAGAATCAACCAATCAATTGGATTAGAGTAAGCAAAGGAATCAATCAATGTATTCAGTCCATAGGATTCAAATGTTATGCTGAAATCTCAGATTAAGGCCATTCATTCACTGATTGAAGCTAATATGCATTAGGCAAGCATTGCATTCATGAATAGATGAATTCAAGCAAAGGTTGGCTGAGAATTTGATGAAAATGCTCAATTCTTTAATCTCTCAGTCAAATGGCTTAAGCTCAGCAATTGGATTAATGAGAGAGATTAAAAATTGAAGATAAATACCTTGACATGGTTGAAAATAACTTGCCAAATGCTTGATAGGGCTCCCGGTTGTCCAATGTTAGCAAAATACTCCATGAAGCTTGCTTATCTGATGGTTGAGACCAATCTTGAAGCTTCAAATGCTTGAAATTGAAACATTAAACCCGTTTCCCCCAAATTTTGCTCCATAGAAGCTCTTGATCTTCAATCTTAAGCCATCCCGTGCTTAATCCTTGCAATTTGTTGAAGAATCCTTGCTGAAATGATTCCACGGGCCAAAAGGATGAAGAATCTTCAAGAAATTGTCAAGAAATGGAAGCTTGGGCTGAAGCTTTCATGGTTGCCCATGGACTGTTCACCTAGGGTTCAAGGGAGCTGAGAAATCTTTAAATGTTGCTGAGAATCTCAATGTGGCTGAAGATTTATGCCTGGAATGGATCAATAAGAGTGCCAAGGCTGAGAGGAAGCAGGCTTGAAGCAGGGCAGGGCTGGAATCAGCCCGAAAATTGCGCCGCAATTTTCGGGGCTGTTTCTGGCCTATATGCTGCCCAATCTTGAGCAATCTTATGCTCAATCTGAAGCTCTTGAAGATAGGGATCTATTCCATGTAGATTTTGGTCGAGAAGATCTGAGAAGAAAGAGATATGAACAGATCTTGGGGCTGAACTTCCATGGAACCTGCAGGAATTTCCAGGAAAGGGGAAAGAGAAACCCCTCTTTTCAAAGTAACCACAGTTTGTTCTCAAACTAAGCCCGGTTAACCATCCTTTACCCTAGTTACCTTCAATTTTGCATAAAATTTGGTGACGTCCAACCATTTAAGCCCTTATCCGCCATATCTGACCTTGGATATCTCCAGATGTAGTCATTTGCTAACTGTAGTTGTCCTGCAGCACTCCACTAGTCACTGTCTTGTACCATTTTTGTCTGAAATTGGTTTTGAAATAGGAAGATAGGAGTGAAAATGGAAGAAAATAATGGATCAAAGACTGAAGCTCTGATACCACTTGTCAGAGAGAGAACTAGGGAGAGAAGAAGAGGAGAGAGAAAGACTGCAGAGGAGAGAGAAAGACTGCAGGAAGAGAGAGAAATAGAGTGACGAGGAGAGAGAAATACTAGAATTGGAGAGAGAAAGACAGGAAAGATGAAGAAGCCATGGAAGCTTGGAGCAAGAAGGGAGAGAAAGATTGTAAATGTATTGATATGTCAAAAATATGTGTAAAATTACAACTTCTCTCCTTATATACCAGTGTCAATGTGACATGGCATATTAATAGCATTCTAAGTATTCCCAGCTTCTTACACCTATGCCACTTAGGGAGCAGCTTGAGACTTCAAGCATTTGGGGGGGGGGGGGTGGTGGTTTGGGGAAGGAGGGGACACTTATATCACATGGGTTCAAAATAAGATATTTTAAAAATATAATTTTACATAGAAGGGTAACATATGAATGGATTATTCATAGATTGCAAAGAAAAAGGGTGTGTTTTTTATAGAGAAACTTGACAAATAAGATTATTTTTAAATAAGCATTGAATGCACATGATATAGAGGTTTATATATATTAAATCTTATCAAGGTCAAGCTTCCTATATCCTTATATAAAAATATAACGCCATGGACATCATATGGAAGAGAATCCCATAAATATTTGAACTTTACAGTTTCCTTATCACAATCCTTGAAGTAAGAAATTTGAGTTAACTTATGAAGTTGCATCCTGTAATAAATAGATGAGTTCAATATGTATATACAAAATAATCTCAACTATAATAATAAGAATGAGCTTATCAAGAGTAATTCATATGCATCACAAGAGTGAGCTACAATTAATTTTAGCCGCTTTTAAATATTTAGCATTCAAAAATGGAACAAGCTATGCATAGAACCATTCCAAGTATGACCTACAACTAATTTTAAATACTAACAACAATTAAAGGTAAAACATGACCAAGAGCAAGCCTCAAAGTAATACTACCAATGCACTCTTCAAAATCTGGCTACTATGCCATTGCCTTATTTGAACACCTTAGAGTGGCTCTATTACATCATTGAGGAGATCTTACACTAGCTCAAAAACACAGTTAGTAGCTTAGGTAATTGAACCCTATGCCACTTAGGGAGGAACTTGAGACCCCTAGCACATTAATTAGGAACACAACGTCCTAACCTTTTCATCACAAGACACCCTAGGAGTTTTTTGTGTCCTTGCATGTTCATTATCCTAGGGTTTACTCAAGGATTAGCTAGAACTTTGACTTCCAATGTGGAGTACCCAACGCTTGACCTTAAATAAAAAAAGGCCCACACACATTAGGTTCCTTAGAATCCCTACCATGCCAAACACTTAAGTATGTTATCATTGCATTAAGAGTAGACTCACCAAAGGAAACACATCTTAGGGGTTACCCACAACTTTGTTAATTAAGCCAAGTTGAGATTCCTTTGACCTGAAGTCCAACTCTTAAGGTTTTTCCTTAAGATCAAGGTGAATCAACCCACTCTTTTGGCACATAATATGTAGTAACACATCTCAGAGCTAGTCATCATTTAGGGTGAGGTACATCAACTTGTATGATCCTTTAGGTATTGCAGCATTTACCTTTGGATTAGGGTATGCATGTTGCATGTAGGTGTTGCATTATTAACAAGAGTTCAAGAATAACCAAGACCAAAAAGAGCATAGTGTTAAAACCATATTTCATTCTTTGCATTGCACTTTTTGATGGAAAAGTAAAGTCTGGTTGCACACAATGGTCACCTTGAGCATGTGTACTCACAAATTTTTTGTAATTAAAAACAAAGCCTAATTATACACAAGATTCATGATTGTGTTAGGGCATGTTGCTAAGGAAAGAAATGGTTTGATCCTCATTAAGAATCTACCTCATACTAAAGGTTGAGAAAATAAGAAGTTACAAAATCAAATCAACATGAATAGGAAACAAGAGTCAAACAAAAAATCAAAAATATCTATCTAGTGCATTTATTAGAACATTCACAATCTTGTTAAACATCTATGAGTGTTTACCTGCACAATAATCTCTCTCTCTCTCTCTCTCTCTCTCTCTCTCTCTCTCTCTCTCTCTCTCTCTCTCTCTCTCTCTCTCTCTCTCTCTCTCTCTCTCTCTCTCTCTCTCTCTCTCTCTCTCTCTCTCTCTCTCTCTCTCTCCCCCCCCCTTTGTTTGTGTGTGCATGTGTTTATGTAATGTTTTTGATTAAGTTTTACTTTTTGTTCAATAAAATGAAAGATAAAAATAGCACAAATGATTGTTTAAAAATGTAAATGCATTTACATAAATATTTCTATTCAATATTTTGTTATCGCAAACTATGTCATTGTGCATATTCCTTTATAATATATTGATTAAATTTGTAAAAATAATATTTGATGAGCACACAAGAAAGAGTTTTTAAAACCCAGTGACCTATTAGTTGTACATATACTATGGAATTTTTAGATATTTAACATTTAAAAGAGCAATTAAAGTCACACTTATGTCTCATGAATACATATATAATTAAATGCATGTCTCCTTACATGAGTTTATGTATAATAAGAAAATCCCATAACTATTTTTATTAGTTTTAGAACTATGTCTGTGAGGTAGTCTACAGGCCTAATCTCCTATAATGTCTCTAAGTGCTTGTGTATAGTGAGGGTGGATTTAACATGCTTTACTTAATCAATGCCTACCATTTAGTGGGTTTAATTTATTAGTGAGTCTCACCTTTAATAATAAACTACATTTTTTAAATCTATACCCCCTTCTTTGGATATCAAGTTATGAGAACGTGTTGATGAATTGGATAATAGTGCTTATGAGAACTCAATTTAAGAAAGTTTATGAAGATTTCACTACTACTACACAAAATGGCATTGTTCTTGAATAGCTATAGCATTGACTATAGTACTTATAGTACTTGAAGGTATATGAAAAAGCTCTTAATTCTACTTAATTTAGTTATTGATAATAGTGTTGAAATATTTGAGCTTCTATCATTCTAATGTTTTGCTATATTTCTCTTATTGTTTATGCAAGATTTCTCATTTGTATAGGTAGAAGATATGGAAGAGGAAGATTTGGAAGCAAAAAATCTATAAATTAAAGGGTTATGGAAAGGAAACTAAGTAGGTTGAAAAATTAATAGTCTATAATCCAAGCTAAGATTTGGTAGCTGTGAGTTCTTATATATTGTATGCAAGCCAAGCTTCAGCTCCCAAAGCTTTATGTACACTCATATTGCATTGTAAACAACATAACTATTTCATCATTCTCATTTTGTTTCTTTATTTTCCTTTACAAATATCATTTTTTGGCCCATACTTTGAAAGAATATCATATCCATGCACTCCAACAATTAACTATACACATTAAGAGGAGGATAATCGATATAATATTGAGTTATGGATGTAAGGTCATTTCTCACAAGACTGTCTAGAGTTATGACATCTACAAAGTCTTTTTGAAACATTTGACTTAGTCACTGCTAACTTAGTCTAGAATAAAAATACAAAACTATAGTATTGAAAGCTTTTATACATTTTTCTAATAGGGCATCTCTTTTGCTACACTAGATATTGCAAGGGTACTATGGTGAGAAACACAATGAATAGAGGGCATCTCTTTTGCTACACTAGATATTGCAAGGGTACTATGGTGAGAAACACAATGAATAGAAGTTACAAAGAGATTGACATGTTTTTTTAATAAGGTGTGGATACCATTCTCCTTTCCTACCATCATGAAATAGCAAGATCCAAAACCAACAAATCTAGACAAATCTACATTGCACCTTTTGAGGCACTAACAATAGTCTCAAATAAAGATGTTGCATTACCATCATACATATGTATAACACCATAGTACCTGTTTTAGGAATGTAATCTATCTCAAGATATAATAGGTAAATGAGCATATGTCCATGTGAGGAGATATCATTGGACTCATCGATGAAAATAATAACCCAAGGAGTGGTAGAGACTTTCTTTATTGTATTTTTCATGGGATATGATGCCATGCAAAAAATCATTTCAATGCATACCTTATAATCATTATAGAGACTAATAGTAGATGGTGTATGTCAGTCTTACAACAAAGTAGCTTCCATGGGCACAAACTTATGACATGGTATGAGGACATGAGATTTTAAGTTACTAATTTAAAAATTTATTGATCCTTCTTTTGAATATGCAATATGTGGATAAGGGTATTTTAAACAAAATATACATTACATTTTCAGCTCATGTCTATCATAAAGAAGGCAATTGAATTGGTCAAGCCAAGCCAATCTTCTTGGAAAAGCAAATACTCTTCTCTTTTTCCTTGAAGTTCAGCATTTTCTTTTGATTGAGTCTTTGCATACCGCCAGGGTGACACTAGAGTGATGCATCTAGTGATTGATCCTTCAAACTTAGATCTCTATTGCTTCTCTGTCGAGTCTAGACACACATCTTTGGTAGGTTCTAGGATATAAAATCATTTTATTGATCATAGTTAATCACTGTTGAGTGCTCCCGAGCCATAAGTCACAACCTTTGAAGTTTCTTCGATGATAATTATCAATATTTACCTAAGGTTGAAGGATCACTATTTCTCAATAGTTTGTGATTAGTTGCGGTCTCTCTCTCTCTCTCTATATATATATATATATATATATATATCTCTCTCTCTCTCAATAACTCTCTAAATAAATTATATTTATCTATTTCACACTATCTCTCTTTGATAGCTTGACTAGAGTGACAAGTCTGATTGTTCTCTCTCTCTCTCTCTCTCTCTCTCTCTCTCTCTCTCTCTCTCTCTCTCTCTCTCTCTCTCTCTCTCTCTCTCTCTCTCTCTCTCTCTCTCTCTCTCTGCCAATTGTTTGCACCACACCAAATTAAGCATAACTAAAGTTCAAAAGTTAATAAGTTTAATGGTTATTGAGCATTGACAACTTGGCACTGTCTAATAGTACTTTAGCTATTGAAATTGTAATTTGTAAATTTTAAATTTGAAAAATGTGTTTGAAACTATTTTAATATTGATTATATTATATGTATTAATAATATTCACAATCCTTTTTAGAAGGAGCTTATCCTTGTATCTTAATCATGAGAAGAATATTGTCCTTCAATGAATTAAAGAGTGTATATAGCAAAATCTTTTTCACTTATATTTGTTACAGGTGAGCACTTCCTCCTTGCTTTCAATCAAATTGGTCTTCTATTAAACCAAATTGGTTGTAAGATGAAGTGAGTCTATCTTTATTTGAACAGTGGTTCACCTGGCCTAGTTGTACCAACAGTTACAACACAAAGAACATCATATCATCGATGTACCTTCAATCTAGGAAAAGAGTGGTCGCACCATGGTGATAGTGGCATAAGTTGCCAATGACAGGATTTTAAAAAAATAAAATAGAAAATCTCATTAGTTTTTTGCACACAACCAATTGGAGCATAGTGAGAGCCTTAACCTTGCTAAACTCTGTTTTGAGGGGATACTAGCATGGGGAGGTAGGGGTTAACATAATCCCACTCTTGGAAGTTCACGCTCTCTCTCTCTCTCTCTCTCTCTCTCTCTCTCTCTCTCTCTCTCTCTCTCTCTCTCTCTCTCTCTCTCTCTCTCTCTCTCTCTCTCTCTCTCTCTCTCTCTCTCTCTCTCTCTCTCTCTCTCTCTCCCCTCCCTTTGTTTGTGTGTGCCTATGTCTATGTAATGTTTTTGTTTAAGTTCTACTTTGCATTGAATAAAAGGAAAGAGAAAAATAGCAGGAACGGTTGTTTAAAAATGTGAATGAATTTATGTAGGTATTGTCATTCAATATTTTGTTTTCTCCTCAAACTATGTTATTGTGTATATTCCTTTATAATATATGGATTAGATTTGTAAAAATAATGTACAATGAGTACATAAGAAAGAGTTTTTAAAACCTAGGAAGCTATTAGTTGTACATATACTATGAAATTTGCAGATATTTAGCATTTAAAAGAGCAATTAAAGTCGCACTTATGTCTCAAGAATACATATACATTTAGATATATGTCTTCTTAAATGAGTTTATGCATAATAAGACACTTTGACAACTATTTTTATTAGTTTGAGAGCTACGTTTGTGAGACATTCTACAAGCCTAATCTCCTATAATGTCTTTAAATGCTTGTGTATAGTGAGGGTGGATTAAGCAAACTTTACTTAATCAAGGCCTACCATTTAGTGGGTTTAATCTACTAGTGAGTCTCACCTTCAATAATAAACTACATGATTAAATCTATACCTCCTTTCTTGGGTATCAAGATATGATAACCTATTTATTTCTATCTCTATTTCCCAACCCATGGTTTAGACTCTTTGTGCATGCAAAGGTGTCCCTATTTCTACCCAATCAATTCTAGCAATAACCATCTTTCCTTATGTGAAGTTTGTAACACTTAGATATGCAGTTGCACATTGTAAATTTCAATTTATTTAATATATTTCATTTCTTTCAATTTCGAGCATGATCAATTTCTACTCCTCATCCCTCCTTTTCATGTGAAATGTTGTAAATGCAGCCAAACAATCCATAATGTTATTTTTTTGTTTAGATGTTGTTTTAGTCAAAATGAATCTCAAAAAAGACTCTATTTCATGCAAAATCAAAGTGTTTCCTTTCAACCAATGAAAAAAAGTTCTAACTTTTTATACATGTTTTGTAGTTGGTACATGCACACTTTCTTCTATTCCACTATAGAAAGTATTCAACCAATTTCATGGCTAAAGTGTCCTTGGTCTTGGTCATAAAACTAAAAATATTGTGCTTCAAGAACTCAAAGTGGTACCATTGGACACACCATTTTTATTTTCAAGGGATTTGGCTCACATAGTCAATGAGTCTCTCTTACCTAGTCTACTTACATGCATGGAATACCATGGACTAACCGTTCACTCATAGAATGATAGATCAATTTGAAACAATTGCAGTGAGAATACTTAGCAAAAGTACTAACTACATTGTAGTCATATACCTTGCTAATCATTGCTCCATGATCCACATGCATCACCTGTCACTCACATACTTGCTTCCATTGTCACCTACACAAAGAGAGGAGTCATTCTAGGCAAGCTTGAGGAGGAGGAGAGAGATTCTTGCCATGTGTCCCTCACTTCATCACTTATTCAGTCACACACACTATCAGTGATATACACAACTCACCAAGATGGGATGGAGAAGGACATAGAAAGAGAGGAGAGATTCACTTCTTGTCCCTTCACTCCCTCACTATCTCACACACTTCCCCTCTGTCACCCTCACACAATAGGCAATAGAATACAAATATAATGCAAAATTGAGTTAATGCACATATGAATAGCCTTCTCTATTATTTATCATCCTTTTTATATGGATGTTAGCATTTCTACCACTCTTGAGCATCCAACCCAGTTTTGTGGCCTTGTGACTAGTCATTGAAATGATATATGCATTTAGAGACTTAATTTGGATTCTACTCTAAGCTAAAATCATTATAATCTGCATGTCTCTCAATTTTATATTGAATACAATATATTTTGATTAAGTAATTACAAGTAGTTCCATTAGATGAAATTTCTAAACATGTATTTGCAAAATGGATTTCTCAAAATTTTTGTGCTTCCTTCATTGTTCTACTTTTCTCTCCAAAATAGGATTAGCAAATGGACGCTAGAAAAGTTTATAAGAGCAATAAAATATCCTTACATTGTGTAGCAAATAACCAAAATCATTCTACCTTAGATTATTGCAAGAGTGAAAATCAAAAGGTCATTGTTGTAAGTGCCAAAATGTCATAGTAATGCGTAGGACACTCGTGGTGGTTAGAAAAACTAAGTGACTTTAAAACTTAAGCTTGAAATCAAGAGAAAAAGAATTTTAGAAAGTGGGTGGATTAGAATAATTCCAAAATTCTAAAGACTTAATATGTGTTAGAGATGCACCTAAGAAAGAGCTAGAGATTAAGTAGACAAAAACCTATACAATCTAAGCAGCTCCAATGGAGGAAATCACAAGGAGCTATAAGAAGAGGACAAGGGAAGGAAAGAGAGAGGAACCAAAGAATGAGGCTATTGGATTGAGCTTCTAGAGTAGAGAGAAGGTAGTTTGTTTTCATTGCATTAGGCTAGAATTTGGCACTTGCAAGATTGGTTGAGTTATAGTCTCCCTTACTTCTAGAACTTTAGTGCTTTAATGTATGAGAGACTCATAGGTAGGGGTGGGGTCACTCATGAATATATGTGTATATTATATGGGCTCAAAATAAGGGGTTAATAAAATATCAATTTTATGTATTTTTACATATAAAAGGGTGTCATATAAAAAAGAGTTGTGTTTTATTCAAGGAAAATTCACAGTTAAGGATATTTGTAAATAGGCCTTGAACATAGGTGATATAGAGGATATACATACATCAAATTAATACTTGTATCTCTTGATAGTGTATTTTATAAATTGTAGGTACTCTATTTCTTGTCTTTCTAAGAATATGTAGGTTGTATTTTCTAAGAAGACTTGTGAGTTCCATACTCATGAAGATGAGTTCCTTCATGTTAATGAGAGAGTAATATCATCTCCTTGTCAATTTTTTTCTACCAATAATAAATAATTATATGCATCTTGAATACTCTTTGTTGTCCAAGGTAAGATAGCTTGTTCTTTTATATCAATGTGAGACATTCCATGTTATTCTTTATTGGATTGATTACTCAATACATTAGAGTTTGCACATTTAGATATCCATCTATGTACATGCAAGGAAGTTAATAAGTTGCACTTATATTGTGTGTTCCCTTGTTGAATTCATTGGTTTCATATTTTTTGAATAGTTTTATGCATCATGCTTTAGATGATTGGGATGTTGGATCTAAAATTGAGGTGTTTCTTTGGAGAAAATTACATGATTATGAGTTACATGGTGGTTTACAAGTAGCCATTGGAGAGTTTTATCTCCCTTGTGATACACATAGTATAGTACTGGTCTTAGTTTGAGAGATCAAGGAGTGCTCTACTTTACCATCTTCTTCTTGATTTCCTTGTGTATTACTATAGAGGACTTTCCCTTATCTTGTCAAATCTTAATGGTATCCCCCACTAAGGAGAAGGACATTAGCTATTTTGCAGGTACTTGGAATCTAAACAGAGCCCCATCTAGATTTTTGCTCTAACTTCAACATGGCTTGCTTGGGAGACATTGCACAATTTAGAGGAGTAAAGGATAAAAATGTGACCTAGTTTTTGAGATGCATAGAGTTGATTGCATTTCAAACTAATAGAGATATGTATGAATAGAAGGAAAGGTTGATAAGACTACTACTGGAAGTTGAGGTTTGTGATTGGTATGAGGAGATGCTAGATGATGATACTAGGAGCAATTTGGCAAGGTTCATTATAGCACTAAAAACTCAGTTTAGACAAAGAGAACAAGTTGAGTAGGTATGGAAAGAGATTGTTAGGTTGGTTCAAGAAGAGTTGATAGATGTTGAAGAACATACAACTTGATTAAAAGCACTCTAAAGAAAATTAAAACAGATTTCTAAATAGCTTAGCATAGATATCAGGAAAGAGAAGTTTATTTTTTCTCTACATCCAAGTATTAAGTGAAATAACACCTTTGAACACATACAAGATCATGGGAGACTTGATCCTCCAATTTAGATCAATTCGATCATTTTGCAATATTGTTGTAGACTCTATCCCTTGTATTAGCCTTGTTATGTATTTTATTGGTTATTATAAATCAATTTCTATATGAAATCTAGAATGAGGACTTGTCACAAAGAATTAGAGTCATTTGACCTACGAGATGTGTTAAAAGATGAGAGGTTGCATCAAATGGAGGCACTGAGTCATTTAAAAGTGCTTAAAATAGAGGACAAAACACACGAGGCAATGTCTAAAATATCATCCTAATCTATATTATTTACACAATCTATATGACATTCATAAGCCTCAAATCAAGATGTTTAAATCAATGGCACAACAATCGTTTATATGTGTTTAAATCCATATTTTATCTTGTAAAACCTCAAGCACAGACAAGAAATAGAGGGTATTGACGCTGTTCATAGAGTGATTGATTAGATGTTTATACTAGATTTCAAATACATGTTTTTTCCTCTAAACCTTGAAACATAGAACTGAAGTAAATAATGACTTTTTTGTGTTTAAGAGAGCATTTTATGTACAAAATAAAATTTAATATAATATTAAAAATCATGTTTTCTCTACAAGCAAAAGCACTAAAAATGTAGCAAGTAGAATAAAACATTGAACCTCTATAGAAGAAACCCAATAAAAATTCACAGGCAATCAATTAAAATACCAATAGAAGGATACCTCAAATCCTTTATGAGAAGGCTGATATTGGTGCACAAAGGCTCCTCCAACAAGCTTGCTCATACTATCCATGATGGGGCTGATTCATATAAGTTCCATTGGGGCTCCAAGGGAGAGCGGGGGCATTTCTACCAATGGTGGGTGAGGGTCTTAGTGGAGGGTTGGCTACATGGTTGATGGGGGAGCTCAACAGAGGCTTGTCATGAGAGCATGAGAGGGTTCACCAACCTCATAGGTAGAAGGGGAAATATCCTTGGATCTAAGAATGCCCTTTGGACCATCCAATGGCTCTAGTGGTGGAGGGTGTTGAGATTTGCACTTGGATTCATTTTCCTTCTCTTGGGATGAAGTTGTAGCTAGCTAAGCTACAAGAGTGGTGAGCTGCTCCAAGGTTTGCTAAGTCCTAGAGTTTGAGAGGGCCATTTTATCAATTGGTTTATCAAATTTTGGCATCACTTGGTGGTGGTTGGCGACCATGCCATTGTGCCTCTCCATGTGATGAAGCTCATGCTGACAAGTGTGGTTGAGCATGTTGTAGGGATCCATATTGGGTACTTACTCATGTATATCACCATAGTAATCTTGTGCCAATCTAGGTTTATTATTCATGGAGGTCCTCGAGTCTCTAATCTCCCTGTAGAGTTCTTCATGGGCCTTACTTTTGCCTTTCTAGCCAGCCATCTAGATACAATCCATAGGACCCACAATTAGTAAATTGGGTGTAGCTTTTGGTGGGAAACTCCGATTTGTGAGATTTTTTATTCAAATTAGAGGGGAAGAAGCCCTCTTTGAGATGAGCTATTAAGCTTTGTGATAGAAAATGATTTAAAAATTTTGTAATTAAATTTCTGTATTTGTCCTAGAGTGGTCTGCACCCTCTCCATAGTGACCTCAGTGCACAAAAATGACCATAACTTTGACCGTAGCTCTGATTGGGGAGATTTTAATTCAAACTGTAGGGGACAAAGCCCTCTCCCAAGATTAGCTATGGTTTTACTCCTATGTATAATATAATTTTTTTAATATTTGAATATTTACAACTATCTTGATTGATTATGATTAAAAACATTGTATATCCCTTAAGGAAAAGGCACTATATAAATGGTTCATAGATTGAGGGGCTTGAGAAACATCATAAATAACATTCTGAGCATATTGATCACCATCCCAAGCACACATTTACATGTTTATTTTCTCTGTCACACTACATAAGTGGGGCGAGAGTGGAGCTTAATGCTGTACATCTAATCCGACAGCATATACTTTAAGTGTCATACATAGGTACCATAAGAAATGAAAGGGTGCCCAAAGGGGATCATTTCATCGAGAGAGATGGTGATCATATGAGAGTATTTGCACCTACAAACAAGTATTAGGCTCCGGATCAGGCAAAGTTTCCCTCAGGCCAAATTGTGCATCGCTTCAAGGTCTTAGGAGGTAAGGGAGGGTCACCTCTCTTTTGCCTTACCACATGACATCGGCCTTTTTTCCTAACTGGAGTATACATGGTAGACATTTTTATTAAGCAATCAGCATGAGATGAATTGGAAAGGGAACACTAGATCATTTAATGAGATGTAAGGATGAACAAGAGCTTGGATAGGGATTACCTTGGTAGTCCTAGCTGCTACTTAGCCGTTTACAAAGGTTTATTACTCACTTGGGATTTATCCAATCACACAAGAGCAAGAATGTATTAGTGTCAGCAAATGCAATTGAGCTAGGATTGATTATGATGCATCAAAAGGAAAACATGATATTGATTTCAATAGGCACATGCATACAATGGAGTGGACTAATAAAACCTTTGCAACCTTAATGTCTCCAACAAAAGGAATCAAGCTTAGCAAGTGAATCAAGATGAGAGATTAAGATCAAATTGACATACCTCTTTAGTGTTTGGGAAAGATAGTTGGAGCATGATCCACCATGATGCTAATTGCTCCATCAAGCAAGCCCAATTGGTTGGAGCACTCCATTGGATGAAAACTTCAAGCATTCAAATGCTTCCATTGATAATGGGGCTCCCTTGTTTACTCCCAAGCTTGAATCTCAAAGATGGAAAGCTTCAAATGGAGTTTTCATGGCCCACAAAAATTCTCTACATGTTGAGCTCCGTGTCTTTAATTTGGGTAGAAGAGGCAACAAGGGCTGAAGGAGCTTTTGGGGGCTAAGCTCTCAAAGGTGAAAGGGCTTGGGCCTAAGCTCCCAATAATTAAGATAGCTTCATGTGAAGAATCCATGGTGGCTGCCCGAATTGTCTAGCTATCGTCCATCTTCCAAGGTTTGTTTCAGGGTCAAGAGTGTCAAAAGGAAAAAGAGGAGAGTGCTAAAGGAGTACCCTAGGGTGGCCAAGAGTGCTAGAGAGCAGCAAGAGGGTAGTAGGAGAGTTGGGGCAGGCAGGGGTAGCCAATGCAAAATGTACCAAAAATTGTGAGGGTCTCTCTGTAGGCCTCTAGGGATAGTAATCCCCCACTCCACTACTTGATCTCAAGCTAAGGGTGCTGTGATAAAGGTTTCAATGCTAGATGGTGGTTTGGGACAAGATGGGGCAAGTTCTTGGAGATTTTTGGGGCTAGTAGCCATGGCAGCTTGTAGCAGAAGAGAGAGGAGGGCTGAAGCAAAAAGTAACTAAGATTTTTTCCCTCTTCTAACTCTCGAGCCTCTAAACTTGGCTTGGGACTCCTAAAATTTACATGGAAAGGAGCGACGGCATGCTAAGTTAGCCATTTTACCTCGAGATAAGTCAGAGACTCCAGTCATAGCTCCTACTTGCTCCAAAAAGCTAAGACTTAACTGTGGTCCTTCCTGCTATATTTGTACCTATAACTTGAGTAACTAGGATTTTGGGATTTTAAAAGGGAGAAAGAGGAAAGAAGAAAAGGACCAAAGCCTGATGCTCTGATACTACTTGTGATTAATAAAGTTGAGAGGAGAAGGAGCTAAAGAGAGAGAAAGAGAGAAAGAAGAAGAGAAGTAAAGACTAGAAGAGGAGAGAGAATGATAAAAAAGAGGGAAGAGAGGAGGAGGAAGCCATGGAACCTAGAGTGAAGTGAAGAGTATGCTCTCAATAATAACTGGTTGCCCTAAACTAGGACCCTTACACCTTATATACCCCGATCAATGTGACTGGGTGTCTAAACCCTAGTTTCTATGTATCTCACTCGTTATAATGTTGAAAAAATATAAGACTGTATTAAGTAAATTAATATAACTTTGGATCAAAATGTGAAGATGATTGATTATGAACAAATATGTTGAAGATATTACTATGTTTAGAATGATAGCTAATGTTTTGATCTACTTAACCATAAGAAGTTCAAACTTGAGTTATACAATTGGTGTGATAAGCCCATTTATACGAGAGCAATGCAAATCACACTTGGACCGCAGTCAGTTGGACCCGGTCAGTGTGGCTAGGTATCTAAACTCTAGTTCCTATGTATCTCACTCGTTACAATGTTGAAAAAGTGTGAGATGACAATATCAATTGATACAACTTTAGATCAAAATGTGAAGATGGTTGATGATGAAAAAATATGTTGAAGATATTACTATGTTTAAAATGATAGTTGACATTTTGATCTACTTAACCATAACAAGTCCAAATTGGAGTGGTTGGAGTGATATGCCCATTTATACAAAAGCCATGCAAATCACACTTGGATGCAATAGGAAGAGTGTTGAGATACGTAAAAAAGACAATGAGCTATGGCTTGTTCTATGAGAAAGGAATCAACCCTACCTTATTTTTGTCAAAGGAGAGGGAGACAGAGACATAGGATAGATCCTACAACCAACACAAGGCAGTGATTCCTCTTCCCTTCATTATTCCATTACACACAGAAAAAGAAAACTCATAGTCTAACACTACTGTGAAAACTAAGATAGGTCACTAATTGACCATACACACAAACCGAGTGAATGTGAGGATTAAAACAATGTGTATCACGAATCATGTTGTCTTTCTATACTCTAAATTGATCTAAGATAGTGGCCAAGCTGAGGGTGATGTGTCTTCTCTTCAATCAACTGAGAGGTGAGGCTTGACAGATGTTTCGATAAATAATGATAGATATGTTCTCAATTTCTTATGCACACATAGGATGGGCCTCTGCTAATACAACACAACACGTCCCTTCTTTTTTGTGCACTGCCCTATAAGATTCCTTGGCCTTCAATCTTACACTTATGTCAATTGAGTTGGGCTATACTGATGCACAATCAATTGTGCACATTGGCATACTCCTTGTGAACCCCTCAATCTTATCATTTTCTAAATCAGGAGTGTAAAAGAGTTCATTCTGATTTTTTGAGTGGTGTGAGCAATTGGATGAGCGATTGTTCTATTATGTTCATTTGAGTGATTGGTGAGTTGAGTGATGTATGCATCGCCAACAACAACATGGCACCTTGCACCAGCAAATCTACCTTCCTGGGCATTGTCTCATGGTCCCTTCCATGCTTGACACATGTTGTGATGAGTCATGGTGCATCCCAAAGTCTTCTCTAATCCTACGATTGTCAATAATGAACTTTTAAAATGGATTGAGTGTTTCTAACCCTTCTCTTGGTATTTGTGTGTGTGTGTATATATATATATATATATATATATATATCATACTAAGTGTGGAGACACACTTGTAGGATTGTCTCCAAGTTTATAGGCACGTGTCTCTTTCATTTATTAGTCCAAGTAAGGTTTTAAGTGTGGGGACGCATCCTTGCATATCATTCATGCATTTTATTATGTGAACACCCTCTTTGACTTCTTGAATGATGCTCCTTTCTTCCTTACGTCTTTTTGGGGCCATTTCTTGCCATCTATCAGATTGGGGTTTTTTGTGGGTATTTTATTTTATTTTTCCACTTTTGACTCGTTCCTAGTAAACACTCTCTTTCTTCAATAGAACTAGTTTTTTAACTTATAGTCCTATTCATCTCTTTGAGTTAGCCATTTTTTCAACTAGTATATCTTTTTTTTATTTATGTATTATTTGATATTAATTTAATAGCTTTTATAAGATTTTAATATTTTTCCATGTGAATGTGCCTTTCTAGTGCCATAATTGGGTTTTGATCTTACAAGCTTATGTGTCCCTATGGAGTAGGCACATTTCCTTTTTATTGTCCCTCATTCTTGAGTTACATGTCATTTTTTATTGCTTCTCAAAGTAGTTTGCAAGTTTTCTAAAAAGGTTTTAACAAATTTCTATGTGATCGTGCCTTTTTAACCTTGGAAGTTGTTTTTAATATTATAATTATGTTCATCCCTTTGAAAGGGACTTCTTTCCTGTTTACATGTAGCCTATTGTTTCAACCTATGGATTTCCTATTATTAATATTTGATAGTTTGCTTGTGTTTTTAGTGCATTTTTTATCCATTTTCCATGTAAACATATCTATTTGATGTTGGCATTGAGATTTGATGTACTAGCCCTCTTTGTCCATTTGAACTACCATTTTTCTTTTTCTTTTTTTGCATTGCCATTTGAGCTACAAATTTTCTAGAATTGATTTTGTTTGTGTTCTCATGTTGTGTTGGGTCTTTATTATCGTGGTTTCCCATGCAAACTCTTTCTATTTCAAGTTTCTTGTTTCTATGTTCCCCTACCTCATACAATCTCTAAGTCTACATCTTGATATGACACGGGTGCATGATTTTGCTCCTAGCACAACAATTTTTTTTTACATCAAGCCCCTTGTATGCCCAATGTTGTTTTGGGAGGGGCCTTCAATACCAAGCCCTTATTGAATTTCATTATTTGAATAACTTTAAAAAAACAACCCCCTCTCCCAACCACTTGTTGGTTCCCTTTCTCTCTCTCTCTCTCTCTCTCTCTCTCTCTCTCTCTCTCTCTCTCTCTCTCTCTCTCTCTCTCTCTCTCTCTCTCTCTCTCTCTCTCTCCCCCAGCCCTCCCTCAGTCCTCCCCTTTGTCCTCACTCCGTCTATCTCATCCTCTACCTCCCCTCTCTCTCTCTCTCTCTCTCTCACACACACGCACACACACATCTTCTTCATGAACATGATCACAATTATCATCATCATCATCTTCTTCTTCTCATCTATTTGCATGCGCCCCCATCTTGGTGAAAAGCCCACATCTACCACATGGGCATTCCCTCCATAGCTCGAGTAGCCTTCCCCTTGCCTTCCCAAAACCACCACCTACCCTCCCAAAATTTCATGTGTCCCCCAAAAAGACTCTGACTCTCATGCTTGATGACACCATTGCCAGCAAAGACACTTGTCATGCCCACTTTGAATGTTGCCACCACCATTGTAAAGCCCGCTCATTGGCATGGACCACCACCTCCCTTGATGCTGCTAGCCATCCGCCGTGCTCCTTGATTGCCAACACCGCCAACTCCCTCAGCATGGTTCGCTCTGTGTTGCTTCTCTTCCTCTACCTCCTTGGTCTCCCTCTCACCTCCCACCTCTCCCATGCGACTAATCTCCCCTTTCTAGCCCCTCCTTAACCAAACCCCCTACCCTTGGTTACCCACCCCCCAATAACCCTAGTTGCCACCTACCCTCCCTTAGCCCCCTTTCTCCCCACCAACACAAAGAGTTCCACACCACACATTCCACCCTTCTTGTCATAACCCCTTGTAAGCACACTTTCCCCTCCCCC
The DNA here is from genome assembly GCF_053477565.2 of Lygodium microphyllum. Classification (NCBI taxonomy): domain Eukaryota; kingdom Viridiplantae; phylum Streptophyta; class Polypodiopsida; order Schizaeales; family Lygodiaceae; genus Lygodium; species Lygodium microphyllum. The sequence goes on along the minus strand of NC_141155.1, from coordinate 107,902,257 downwards.
TCCCCCCGGAAATGAAGCACCATGATCGAAAACATAAATTGTTCTCCTCTCTTGTATTTTCCCTTGGCTCTCTTTCACATGGACAGAGAACTCGTGTTTTTTTTTAAAGACCTCATTCCTACATGATCTATTGTGTGATCAGAGGTTTTTTTAACATGCATGTTGTTCGCATATGATAGATCTTGTTGTTGCTCGAGATGTTATTCCAGTCGTTGTTTGCATATTGCCTTGACATGTTGATTGTTCCCACGGTTTCATCATGCTATTGTTCACATGCAGGATGGGTGTGTAGACTTGATTATGTCAAGACGCAAGGATTCACACACTTGGAGTTTTGTAGACATCTCTTTCTTCAATAAGTTAACATGTCCTTTTTTCTCATAGCCTATTTGTTAAATATACAAGATCTAGAGCATGGCAGATGCGGAAGCTATGGAGGTTGAAATGGAAAGTAGAGACTCATGAAGACATTGACACTAACAAGTCAAATTGTCACACAAGTGAATTAGGTTCCAAGATTGAGACTTGGACTCATAAACATAATCTTGTGTATTGACAATGACAAGGACACTTTACTAGAAAGAAAAGAGTACTATCATTGCATTAGAAAAAAGTGCAAGTACAATGCTTTATAGGAGTTGAATGGTAACACTTCTCCTACTGTGCATATGGGATTCTGGTCCTGAGCCCTCACTGATCCTTACAAAGGGATGGAAGTAGGTGTGATTGCAAATATCTCAACACCCCTCCTCAATCACAACCAGAAGTGCAAAGTATGTAGAGGTTTTAGTGGGAGAAACTCTTGCAAAGTGTGGCCACATCATAAACATGGCAAAACACCAAAGGCTCTTACAAAAAAGGCCAAGTGTGGGTACCATAAACATGATGGACATCCAGAGGCTATAGCAAGGGCCTCACAAAGTGTACATAGCCCTGGTTTTTTCTTTATAGTAGCTCTATGCATTGAGCCGTCTTGCAAAAGATTTGAGCTAAGAGTAGCTTAGGTATTGCCCTTCCATTTCCCTATGCATTTGGAAAGAATCGTTGAGCGTAGGTGCAATATTCAATGTACAACAGACCACTGATAAAAATTGCACCAGATTAGGGGAAAACTCTAATGACAGTTTCAGCACGCATGAATCTCATTGATTTTTAGGATAGGATGGAGCACCTTGATCTGGAGAATATCTTCATAGAAGAAAGCTCAAGGAGATGTGCCTTGCTTGAAGAGATCTTAGCCCTCCAAGTCACATTGGTCTTGTAGGCTATGGCAGATACACACGGCAACAACTATGAAGAATCACAATGTTGAGATTGAAATGGCCTAATATTGAGCTCTAAGGTGACAATGAGGAGCTCCAGGAGTAGGGCTACACTTCTCCAGAAGAAAGCTTGTCAAGATCTCTTCTATTTGACGAGATCTAAGGGCTTGAAGTAGTATAGGTGCAGGGTGGCTATGGCTGCCACAAGGTCAAATGGAGAAGAAGTGGGATTGGAGCTGGAGATGAGGTCATGAACTCATGTTGAGCTAGGAAAAGATAAAGAGAAACTAGAAGAGCAGAGAAGAAACTAGGCCATGCCTGACTAGGCTCTTATACCATGTTAAACATACGAGATCTAGAGCATGGCAGATATGGAAGCTATGGAGGTTGAAATGGAAAGTAGAGACTCATGAAGACATTGACATTTTACAAGTCAAATTTTCACACAAGTGAATTAGGTTCCAAGATTGAGACTTGGACTCATAAACACAATCTTGTGTATTGACAATGACAAGGACACTTTACTAGAAAGAAAGGAGTACTATCAATACATTAGAAAAGAGTGCAAGTACAATGCTTTATAGGAGTTGAATGGTAGCACTTCTCCTACTGTGCATATGGGATTCTGGTCCTGAGCCCTCACTAATCCTTACAAAGGGATTAAAGTAGGTGTGATTGCAAATATCTCAACACTATTAAAAATAACAAAACAACTAAAAACAAGCTAAATTATACACCCAACACAAACGTTAAACCTCCCCCCTATAAGGGCTTTGTAGCTATACCATGGCATTGCTACCGGAAACATCTATATAGGGAATAGTAGTAACTCTGAATCCTGCTTGGTTTCTGCTCTATGTGCGATTCCCTATATCTAGTGGTGAACCCTCATATGTGTGTGTAACATTTTGCTCGCGTGGAAACCACCACCCCTCTCCCCTTATTAATAAGAATAACCGATTTTTTTAAAAATTTCCCACCCCTTGTTCATCACCAACAAGTGGTGAGGGGGAGAGAAGGGAAAGACGGTATGATGATGCCATCAAGGGAGGGAAAGGAGGATGATATTGATTCCAATGCCAAGGGGGGAGGAAAAGGGACAGTCAACGTGGGAGAAGGAGATAGCTTCGATGATGAAAACTATGGGAGGAAGAAGCAAATGATACAGTTGATGAAAAGGGAGGAAAAGATGCAGTCGATGTGGGAGAAGGAGATAGCTTTGATGATGATGACAGTGGGAGGAAGAAGGAGATGACGTAGTTGATGATGAGGGAGAGGGAAGGTGACGATGAGTGGAGAGGGAGTCAATGAAGATGATAAGATGGGGGAAGGGCACACGTGTGCCACCTCACTCCCCCTCCCACTAACTCATTCTCCCCAATAATATACCCCCAAACCCTTATAAACCCCCCTCCTTAAGTGAGGGGATATAGACCACATCTTGCCCCCCTTTGTTGCCGAGGGGAGAGAGAGAGAGAGAGAGAGAGAGAGAGAGAGAGAGAGAGAGAGAGAGAGAGAGAGAGAGAGAGTATGTGTGTGTGTGTGTGAGTGAGTGAGTGAAAGAGAGAGAAGAGAGAGAAAGGGAGAGGTGACAAGGGGGGGAGACAAAGAAGAAGAAGAAGAAGAAGAAGAGAGAGAGAGTGACAGAGAGAAAGAGAGAGAACCCCCCAAGAAAGTTCTCCTTCTTCTCCCCTCTGAGGGCAGTGTTCTTCTTTCCCCCCTTGTTCCACTTGGTTATCCGCAACCTAATCTTCCTCTCAATTGGCCCTGCTATTCGAGAAAGAGGCAACTGAAGTCTTGTGGGATAGCGTTTAAAGCGAAGAAGACTGGGAAATGGCCCCCAAGCAAAGAACGTCGAATGCATGAGGAAATCCCACAATTTGCAACAAAACCTCAGGCGATGATATCATTGCATGTCACAGAATCATGTAGTGTCCATTGTCGTCGACGAAGTATGTCACTATCATACCTTAGTGTATCCAGCACTGTCTAAGAAGAAAGGTTAATGTAATCAGATGGAGAGGGCAATGGAATAAAAGGGGAACATTGTAATGGAGGATAGGATAGATCATAAAGGGAAGGTAAATGAAGGGATAAAGAAGGTGGAAAAGACAAAGAATGCATCAAAAAGGTATGAAGGGATTTTGCTGGAAAAACAGAAGGAATAAGAGGAATGGTAGGTGGAGGTTCAGAAGGAGTAGGAGATAATGTAGAATTAGCAATGAAAGGACATGTAGTAAAAATAGGAATATGAGAAAATCTTGAAGGGGTAAAGGATAAGAGAGGAATAGTGTCAGGACTAGATGAAAGAAGAGAAACATAAAGAGGGAAACGATAATCCATGAGGAAATAAGAAAGAAGATCTGCATTATCTAAGGGATAAATAGAACAACAAAAATTAAGGTCTTGAAAAAAGGACTCCGTAAATAACGGGTGATCAACAATAAAGCTCAATGACTGAGATTGTAGAGGCTAGATATCATATTTATAAAAAACATTTTTGAGTCGATGAGGCTCCAAAGAAACATCCTCCAAAGGTGGATGCCAAGCATGTCTCTTACACCAAAATGTCTGCCCATGATAGGTTCGCAAACTCTCTGCTAGCAGAAGCTCAATTAAGTGCACATACATCACTGCTTATAAAATGACATCTCCCACATAAACATTCAAATCTTCTTCATTAGAGATCTGCAAATGGCCTATAAGATACATTAAAGATAGTAACTAGACCTCATGGAAAATTAGCTCACCCACAAAGCAATAAAAAATAGCTCTCAAGAGATCTACAGGCCAGAGACTTGACCATCCATCCTCTGGAGGCTCCAAATCCACATTGCTTAAGGATATATATAAAGTAAATCTTTACTGGTTATACTTCACCCAAAAGGAATGAGGAGGTGACACCAATTCAGTATAACAGACAAAATCATTCTACATACAATCCATACGCTGTTGAAGGCGTTCAACCTTAACTGAAAACCCATCACATAGTTTAGCTTTTTGTTGCAACTGATTTAAGCTCCTCTTTGGAAGACAAAGCAAAAGATACATGAATGGGAGGAGAAACAGAAAGAACAACCACTCTTTGGTTAAGTTCTTCAATAAGTTTCTTTTGGGACTCTACAGTTTCCTGCGAGTGCTGCAATTGTTTCTCACTAGTAGCAAGTTTACTAGCCAAAGTGACCATTTCCTCAAGGGCAAATTTTATTTCAATCATTAGAGATGCATTCTCCTCCTCCAATTTAGCAATCTTAGATTCCAGTTCTTGAATAGTTACCTTCTGTGAATCCATTAAGGCTATGGCAGTAGTCATTTGGTTATGGATATCACTGAGTGTAGCCCTTTTGAAAGACAGATCCTCCTATGCCTTATTGAACTGACTAGTTAAGGAATCCACATAGTCTTGCATGTAAGTATAAACACTTGTGTATAGTGTCTAAAGACAAGAAGTGAGGGAGGTTTCTAGAGTAGACTCGACATTTGAAACCATCTGTGGAAGCATGGGTCCAGATAATATGGTTTGTAAAGATGAAGAAATCTGCAAATCTAACTATCCTTCATTTTGGGCTGCAAATAGATTGGTACAGGAGAGAAATGAAGGAAGGGCACTGCGAGAAACAACAGGAGTGGATGTGTATACCAGGGAATCTAGTACAGGAGGATTGGAAGGACCCTTCGTGCAAAGGCGTTATGAGAAAACACAATAAGGGACTCTTCATCTTCTAAATTAGGTTGCATAGGCCGAGGAGAAGGAATTGAAGATGTAGGATATACTGGTAAAGGAGCAGGATCGGGCATTGGAACACACCAGGAGGAGGTGCAAAAGTGAGGATTCTCTGTAATAAGGCACCATAGGAAACATAGGAAACATTACTGTTTTGATCCTTCCGTACTTGCTGGAAATGTTGATCCATCTTGGATAATAGGAAGCCTACCCAATTGAACTTAGCACCCTCTAGAATCTTCATAGAAGCTGCGAACAATTCTTTGGATAGATACTTGGATACAAACTTGCTCAACATAAACCGATCCTGGAGGAACTGACATAGTTGCTTCCATATGGGAGAAGAGATCTGGGCAACAGATACCCCTGAACTATTAATGAGTTGGTTAAGGGGCAAGGGGGTAGAAGTTTCCTTCTTCATCATCGTAATAATCTTTTCAGCAATGAGTAATTGGTTACCACTGGTGGGCACAAATGAAGTAGAAATGGGCAAGCACAGTGCTTCAATGATATTAGCTACAGATAAACAGAAGGTGTGGTTATAAACCAGACCAGATTGGTTTTTGTAAGAAGCCAAGAAGGAGTAACAAAGTTTCTCATCCACATATGGCAATGTTAGGGCAAGAAATGGGCGGAGGCCTCCATGTCGAATACAATCCGCCTCTAAAATGAGGGAATAATCATGGACTACGAGGGGAACATGCTATACCACAATCGGAGGGGTAGAGGTAGGTGCCATTCAAACTATAGCAAAAAACCCACACACAGAAAACCAAGAAGACAAAAAGAAAACCTACAAAACCCACAAACAAAATCTCAACTGAGACCATTGATAGGAAATAGACTGAGAACCAGACTGCTAGACCAAACCACCCCAAACAAACCACATCCTACGAAAAATTCGACATGACCTACGCACACATGCGACCGAAAGCTTCATGCTATGCAACAAACAGGCACCCTAGACCTCATATCAAGCACACAAAATAAAACAAAAATGGCACACATATCATAGCCTAGACACAAACTAAAAAAAAAATCATGATTGAACCAAATATTCTGACTAACAATAGAATAAACACCATATTGACCAAGGTCAGATTAATAATTCCAAATCCCACGTAATGTTTAGCGTCCTACAATGCGGTGAAGTGGGTGGATGAAACGAACGACTCATTTTTTATTAGATAATCCATTAAATACAATTCATTGTTACGTTAATCCATTAATGCATGGTGAGTCGCAAACGTAGCCCAGCCCCTCTCAGACTTGACACGACTTGACTTGACTCGGTCTCTACTGATACAATTCATTGTTACAATTTCATGATGTATGGCACTTGAGTGCATGTATGCGTGACTTCGAGGGGTTAATTTTAATTACAATTTAATGTGTCTGTAACGTGTGTGCATGTGTACTTATGAATGATTTTTAATTTACAAAAATTAAGTGGATTACAGTGCAAAGGTGCGCGTGCAACAGTGGGGTTTCTTTTATAATTAACGTCTGGTTCATTTTAATTATAATTATAATTTTATGATGTGCATTTTGTTAATTGGGTGGGTGCAACGGTCTATGGATTTTATTTACAATTAATGGTGTGTTATGGCACAAGTGAGAGAGGGAAAAAAGAAAGGAACTTGGCAATGTGTGGGTGGACACGCGCAAGGTCTGAAACCACATCCTCCAAAATGGAATGTGCAATCCACGCAAATCCACAAAAACATACAAAATGTCAATTGACAATAGTTGTCCTGGTGGATAGAAAAAAACAATGAAAACTAACTAACACCTTGACTAAACAAAAACAATGATACACTTGACCAAAATAAAGGAGAAGATGTGGATTGAAAGTTTAGTGGGATATTTTGATTTGTGTGCTTTTTTTGTTTTTATTTTGTGTTGTTGTTGTTGTTTTAATTTTAATTTTAATTTTATTTAATTTTTTGTTTTTTAATAAATAATAAATAAAAATGAGGGTTTGTTTCATTGGTTTGGTTTGTGTTATTTT